>NC_092865.1:36064081-36084419 GCF_032062135.1 Pyxicephalus adspersus | reverse complement strand
ATAGCCTAAGAAGCCTAGTCATAAGAACAAAACCGGGTATTGTCAAAATGAAATTTTCTAAGACAATTATTATTATTTTCCCCTGATAAAAGGTGTAATGTCTTCACGTAGCTCTCTTATTATAGGAACAAGCATTACCTGACAAGGAACAGTCATGGTAGACATGCCAGACCGAGTATTAAAGGCTGGCCATCAATACATATATGTAGGCACATTTAGTGTGAAATGAATTTATATCATGTCTAGAGAAGATTATACATAATGAGATTAGACACCTAAACTGCTTGGCCAGCACCCAACTTTATCCAAGAGATAATCCGTAAATATGACAACAATTTAATCCCACTCACACCTGGGAGGGATAATGAAGCAATATTAGCCATTTATTAAACAGTGCTACTTTAGGCTATGTTCAGACTGGCAGTGAGGTTGGTGGAAAGGCTATATGTAGCATGTACCTATGGTGGCACATTAGAGATTGAATGGGGCAGCGAGTGGTTTTGAACCATTTGCAGCCCAACACCAACATCCAATCAAGAAAGTGACATTTTCTAACGAAAAATGGTTTGGTTCTTCTTTTTGCTTCTGGTCTATATTTGCTTGACACTGAGCATGCTCATGATGAGATAAATGGATTGTTTTCTGGGAATTGAAATATTCTCTGAATCCAATTCATTGTAGTATTCAATTCTAAGACCTCATGACCGTTTTAGTATAACAGAATGGCTATTTTCTGATCCTCTTGGTATTTACAAGCACCAGCTGCAACCAAATATAGTTCTAATTTCTGTTCCAATTTCCTTCAATTGTCACTGAGATTTTCAGAGAATATTAACAGATTAGGGGATTTAAACTGATGAGATTCTATCAGGTACTGATTTTCTGTTTGTGCTCATGATTTGGTTTGTTTACCCACACCTGCTCAATAGAACAGACAGGGACAGATTTACTAATAGTGGTGTATAAGGTGGCTATTAGTTGATAATTAATGTTTAACTAAGGGAATATTTATAACAAAGATCAAATAATGTCATCCATTCTGCATTATGCTCTGTGCAACTATTCACACTATGGCCTGCATTTTACAGCATATTTAATGTGATGTGGAGCTGCCAGTGCTTCTATGACTAATGCAGCAGAGAAAGCTTGATATTTAAAGAAGAACTAGTCATCTGACGTATTATCTGACTAGGATCTCTCAGGAGGTGTAGTGCACAGCACAATTGCTTCTTAGAGGTCCTAGTGTAAGAGTAAAGCAATTCAGTTCCCAATCAAAAAGAGTTAACATGTTTGGAAGTAACAAAAGATGAACAAGATGAACGCACTATTGTTATAATTATTTTTTATTATTTTTTTTTTATTTAACATTTTAATAAAAGCATTTAAAAGGTAAAATTGAAAATTACTGTTATTTAGGATAACATCAACTTAAAGTATTTTAGATTCAGCCTAAAAACAGAAACAGGAAAGTGCTGCACATGGTACACATACCTGTGTGTCTCCAAATTGCTCTCAGTATTCTTGTGCAACCAACTATGCACTGGTCATACACCTGGACTTAAGTTCTACCTATCAAGGGCTTTTCCCAGTTGATGCCCTGTTCTTTTTAACATTAAACTCCACCTTTTTATTTCAACAGTCAACTGACAAAGCTAATACAATGCACTAAAGATTTGGCATTTAAGGCATATTTCAAGGACAGAATGCTTAGCATTGGAAGACAGCAGATCCTAATAAAGTGAATGCATAGCCAAAATGTTTTTCCAAATTTTGAAATTGTACTTAATTTCCTTTTATGGCGGCACAACTAAAAGTGAGCCATTTTCCTATTATAACATTGCCCCACCCCTCCTATTTAGAATAATACTCTAACATTTGGAAGTTCTCCTTTCATTTTTTCTTGAAAATAGTAATTAGGACCAAATAGGAGGTGAAACTCACACAGGCAGCAATTATATGTTAACAGAGTATGTAACCCTTCCTATGCCAAACTAAAATTTTGTTTTTACAATTTAATCTCTACTTGCACAACAAGGCATCATGACCATTTTGCTAATGGGTTCCAAGGGTACTGCACAAAGACATTGGAATGAATTTGAAAAATAAAATAGGTACTTGAGGACATGAAATCATTTTGCATTTCACCATTGAGAGCTTTTAAATTTAAATTACATTTTAGGAAACATACCTCATAAGTGATTTTGGAGTCTCGCTTTGAGGAGGAGTATTTGCAAACTTGGGTCAATAAACCATCTAAATTTGAGACTTACTTTGTGACTGGTCTTCAAAATCTTCTTGCATATGAAATTCAATCTTTTAGAATCTGGATTATCTGTTTGGATTATTTCTTGGAGTTCTTAAATTTGAAACCTTTACTTAGATTTGGGGACTTTATCTTCCATTATTTTACAGCATTATTTTATCTGCACAACATTTGACCAACACAATGATTAAAAACTCCAAATAAAGGCCAATTTTGATTTCAATGAAACAATTATAGTACCAAAGTTCAGGTACTGGAGACAACTCTATGATTACTTACACTAAAATAAGGATTATGTAACCACCTGTATTTTGATTCCCTTAATGCCTTATTTCTCTCTTCAGGGATATGTCACATTGGGGTCAGCAAATTCATCTGAGTGTTATGTTCCTACCAACAATATGATGTTTCCATCCCTTTTAGGGTAGACATTGCGTTAATGACAAACTACATTGATTAACTGAACTCCTAATGAGGCTAGAAATAGAATATTATAAAGCTTAGACAGCAATGAGAAATTTTAGAATGCATGTGATATTGAAATCTTTATTTAACATCAATAGTCTGTCTTCAATTTTTTGACCTGGCTGACAGATGTACTGCCTATGTGTAAATAATACATCTTTAGGCCCAGTCAAGGTATTAGTACAGACTACAAAAAGGTTGTTAATCAATCTGAACTCACAAGAAGCTTGGTTCATTTATACAGGTGTGTAGCCACAGCTAGAAAGGAAAAGGGAAAGTGCAGATCTACTAGTTGTACAAGCAGGTAAGTTTGAAATCAGACAGTTTGAAAGTTTTGGACCTTTTCTGCCACCAACCTACAAAGGAAATTGCAAAACTTTTTCAAGGAACCTGATCTATTGTTAATTCTAGGGATGAGCGAGCAAGATTTTTAATTTCGATCCCGCGGCGAATTGGGCCTTTCTCGCTTACCGAACATGTAAGCAAGAACGGCCTTGTGATTCGCCATGAGGTCATGTTTTTAACAAACAAACAGGGGAATTGCCCACACCAGCACATGAAATAGCCTTTGAGTCGATTGTCCAATTACTTTTGAGCCCCTGAAATGAAGTGATTGTGTTAAGAAAAAGGTTTTGACTTTTTTGTTCCCTCTTCTATCCCATGGCCCACATTTCTACACCTTTTCAAACTAAATTTTCTACTTCTATCATATGTTGTTTTCCTAATATTTTGGTAATTTGGGTATTTATTACCATGCTGGTAAAATTAGCTTATTAAGTGCTAATGAAAAAAGTATCACAGACAGAGCATTTTTACCTGTTGTTGCACTAATATAGCAAAGGTAAAGTCACCTCTGAAGAAGCTTAAGTTGGGCAAAATGCGTTTGGTAATCGACTTATGTAAGCGACACGATTGTTAATATGTTATATATTCCTGTCGATCATTGTCTAGTGCCCTTGAAGGGCCCATACATACGTAATGGTTTGGACTTGTTCCTCCAGTCATTTCAATGCACTAACTTGTGATATGTATTATGAGAATTAATCATTAATACAATGTATCTTGTGCCACAAAAACCCTTTTCTATTGTTGGCAACAAGGCTCAGTTTAGGGTCTGTACATACAAACTTCCACCAGGTAAAGACCTTGACACTTTAGTTCCTACAATCACCGTACGGTCAACACATTTAAAACCTACAGAATTTTGTGGGCTGGATTGTAAAACTAAGTTTATTACACAACTTAACAAAAAAAAAATTTCACTTGCCAAGGATTTTTCAATATATTTATATTGTGTATTTGAGGTCTGCTGAATCCAGAAATGACATCACATTCATTGAATTGGCTCTAGTTTTTGTGATACAGGAATCGGAATAGACAATTTTAACAACAAATGTTAACACAGCATAATATTATAAATCTTTATTTACACCAATGTTTTTATATATCAAATGTAGCATTATTTTCATGAAACTTTCATTTGCCTTCTTTTTATTTATACATTTTATTTTTTTTACAGAGATATGAGTTCTTCAAAAAGAAGTTGTTTAAATGACCCTAATGTATTTTGCTACATTTGTGGTGAATATTCTCAGCAAAAACAGAGATATGTATTGGGCTCACCATATGGTGTGCAAAACGTAGAGTGTCTACGTCAGTGTGTAGAGTGTCTACGTCAGTGGAAAAATGGAAAACTACCATGTACTCTATGGTATGGCGAGAGCCCAAAAATCATCATAATGATTGGTATTTTTGTGCTGTGAATGTAAAAGGTTTCAATCGTTACAAGAAAAACAAGTGGGAGTACCCTGATTTGGAATGATCAAGACGACCTGTGCCGCACGGTGCTGATGTTCCCATACCAGTGTTCAGTACACTCCCTGATATTCCTGTATCAGACATGGAGGATATACAGGGTTTGGAGTATAATCCAGGAGTTAGCAGTGGAAGTGAATATGAAGGAAGTGTTTCATCAAACCAGCAGTTCTCCCAAGAACAGCTCAATGATTTATTACATGACCTAAGTCTGTCAAAACAAGCATCTGAACTTTTAGCATCCAGGCTAAAAGAAAAGAACTGTCTGGGGCGGGAAGTTAAAATAACGATTTTTGGGACAAGATGGGTGACCCTCCTACCATATTTCAGTGAAGATGGAGACTTTGCGTACTGTTGTAACATCCCTGGACTACTAGCCCATATGGGAGTACCAGAATACCGAGCAGAAGACATTAGGTATATCAAAAATTTAATTTTATATACATAGGCATATCTAGTTAAATTTTGCATGTTTCAGTAGTTTTCAATGAGGTTATTATTGAGGTCATTATTTCAAAAACTAGAGTGAATCTAGCAAAACCAATACCACATTTGAAATTTGTGCATCAAACATAACCTAAAATGACTTTCATCTGTTTGGCAGGAAAATGTTTGTTGACCAGAGTTATCATTTAAAAAATGGTGTTTGCAGCCAATATACATTTTGTATCAAAGTTTTTTTTTTTTTTTTTACATGACATTTTTCTTTTGACGTTATATTACAAAATTGTAGACCCATGGTGCATAGTTGGTGAAGGTAAATAGCAACATTATTTGCTGATGTGTAATTCTTCCATTTTAGTACTGTCAAATAATTGTTTTTTTACTTCTCGTATTTAGAAATAACAAACATGATGTTGATGTGGTCTTTGTTCCTATTCAGTTGAAATTTAGACTATTTTCCAAACTGAAATGCAGAATTGCAAATTATTCCCACTGTCCTCTAATGTTTTCATAAAGAATTCCCTTCAGAAAGATGTATTTTTTAATTGTTTGAGCAATGACATTTCAAAGAAGTGGATGAATACAGATCGTCTTAGAGGCAGTGGGGAATCTGTAAAGGACAGAGGGATTTAAGGAGATAAACAGCAAATATTTCTGCGGTAGTATTTTGACATGCTTCTTGTGCTAAGGAGTAAAGGGACAGAAATCTGAATTTCTTAGAAAATGCAAAACACTATTGGAATTTATTTTTAAATCACATAGTTATATTACTTTATTGTTGTGTTGTTTTTTTTTTTTTGGTAAGTTTCAGGAATAAATCTAGTATTTATTAGTATTGCTACTAACAGATATTATATAATTAAAATGTTATGTTTAATGTATAACACACAAAAACTACTCATATAATTTTCTAATTATTAATTTATTAATAGTTATTTCTTACTCTTCTTTCATGACAAATACCCTGGGCATATCCTTAGGGCATCATTTGATTTTTTGTTGTACAAGTATATGTTGAGAGATCTCCTTGCTCATATAACTGGGGAATCCTTTCATTACTCTGGATTGTGCATATTGCACATTGACACCCTTCAGAGTCATCACTATATCAGAATTACTTATCTACAGTAGAATACTTTTGGATTTCCCACAAGGCCTCCTAGTTGCATTTATGCAGCTCCTGTCCACCATCATCATGGCGGCCTTCCCAAATCTTCCCCTCGATTGCTCTGAATTCCCCTAGGTGTGCCAAGGTGTTAACTATTTATTAAAGCAATAGAAATAAAGGATTACCTGTGTGGATTTATTAGGGCTACCCTGGTTAAAGATGTACAAAATTGAACATAATATTCAAAAGAAATGTAAACCAACTTTAATTTTAGAGTGTATTTGCAAACAGTTGACAACATGTTAAAAGACGGAGAAGCTCAAAAAAACTATCACATATCATCTCTTTTAAAACAGAAAAGCTACCTACACCTGAGTAATACCACCCACAAATAAGCCTTTCTAGCATGAAAAAAGGATTATCTGAAGACATTGAAACAGCTAAGAACAGTTTTTCTTTTATCATCAGGGTCAGATCATAGATAATTGTTAGTTTAAAAAGCACTTCTAATGCATAGCTTCCAATTTATCACCTACATTAAAAACTTTTATTGAGTAAAAGGTATCATTTGCAAGTGTTCTATGTGATGGAAATATAACAAAAGAACACTTTCTCAAAGCCTATGTACTCCCTGGGGTCTGTAAACAGTTTGTTGCTAAATTACCTATACCCCTGCCAGGCTTAATGAGTTATTTACAGCTTTCATGTAATTAGTTGTAATACAGTACAACTTCCTGCATGTTCAGGCTTGCAGGAACTTATTACGATATCTCCTTTTTGTAAATTATGCTTTTATTCAGTACGGTCACATGAAGTATTCTAGATATTTTTCTTACAATGGCATTTCTGGTTCTGCTTCCCATTGCTGTATAGAATATTGCATTTAGGGTTTTTTATTATCATGACTTGTGCCAGTCTGAACCAGGGAGCTACTGGTCTAGTTATACCATACATATTATCAAGCCATTTACAAACTTTTGCTTACAGCTTTATTATCAATGCATAACTAAGATATATACAGTTAAAGTATATCAACGTAAATAGTTTTTCTAGTGTAAAACAATTAGCAGTATTATAAACTGCTAGACCATGTTCTTGACAGTGTCCTTTTTTTTTGAAGTACAAAACATAAATAAATGTATTGACTTTTAAAGCACCTTTTGTCAATAAGCATTCACAAATATATTTAAAAAGCCATAATTTTTTTGAATGTTAAAAAACAATACATGTATCATTATCATTGGGCATAAATAATGCACATTGGGGTTTCATTTATCTCTCAATGTGCTATGAAAGATGTGTTTCTTCAGGAAAGAAAAGGTGTGGTCTCCTCTTTTCAGTTTTTTATAGCTGGTCCATAGGGTGGTCTATATGAGCAGATTTCTCAAATACTTTAACCATGCCCTTTACAAATCAAGACAAAATAATATAGATCAAGAAGGCTTTAAAACTCTAACAAGACACTTTAGGGCTGATTAACTAAAGTAACATAGAATATCTCTAGGACAGTCCCTGGATTTTAGTGCCACCTGTTCTGCTCTACCCCAGAGTCCCCAGAGACTTGGAGAATGTTTTCACACTGGGAGCAGAAAGCAAAGGATTGCAACTAGGACGTACTAGTCTCATCACTTTTCTTTCCTGAAGAAGCACAGCTTGTGAAGCACGTTGAAAGATAAATGAGACCCTGATATGCTTTATGCATGTCCGATGATGTTGATACCCAAATTGTTTTTAACATTCAAACAAATTATGGTTTTATGAAAATATTTGGGGACATTTAATGACAAAAGGTGCCTTAAAAGCTTGTACATGTATTTGTACGTTTTATACTTCTGATGATATTTGATGTGGCACCGTACCTTTACTAGTTCCATTTGTTATTCTATTGTGTCTACTTTTTGGTGACGTGTTATGTAGCTAGTTCATGCACATGTATACCATATGATATAATTTACAGAAAATCATTGGCTCAAAACCAGATATTTGACACCATTTATTTTATTATTATTATTATTATTATTATTATTAAACAGGATTTATATAGCGCCAACATATTACGCAGGGCTGTACATTAAATAGGCATTGCAAATGACAGACTAATACAGACAGTGATACAGGAGGAGAGGACCCTGCCCCGAAGAGTTTACAATCTAGTAGGTGGGGGAATTTCACACACAATAGGATGGGCGATATGTAGTGGTGGGAAGTAATGAGGGTTTAGCAGACAGAAGAAGATGGGTAGGCAAGTTTGAAAAAATGAGTTTTGAGAGCTCTTTTAAATGAGCAGAAAGTATGAGCAAGCCGAATAGGTCGAGGAAGACCTTTCCAGAGAGTTGGAGCAGCTCTAGAGAAGTCTTGTAACCGTGGGTGTGATGAGGTTATGAGTGAGGAAGTCATTAGTAGGTCATTGGAGACACCATCTTTAGAACTCAAAATGTGAATGACTACTTAAACAATTACCTACTGACATGACCCACAAATATCAGTCAGTTATTTTTAAGGTACTGTTAAGAACCTCTCTGCTCTAGTGGTTATAAAGCACAAGCACTCGCAATACCATACCATTACCCATAAAAAGTCTACAATAATATTCCCCTTATATTTTACATCTGCCAAATCCACATTAACAGGGGCGTCCCATTCTTAAGGCAGCTAAGGCTGTTGCTTTAGGCCCCTGCTGTGCACAGCATAGCTTTCTCCATGCCAACCCCAACCCCCTGTGCCACTGCTTCATCTGCTTTTTTCACCGCCATATATGGAAACTTCACAAAAGGCACCTGAACGCATAATGACACAAAGTCTGCCCATATCCAACAAAAAGCCTGTGTGATCGATGTTGAGAGCATTACGCAGTTGGTGTCGGACACATTGGTGGCAGCAGCATTTTTTCTTCTCATCTATACTGGTACTTTTTGCTGTCATGTGGACCTAGCTGGGATCATGGTTGAATTATGGAACGGAAGGGGCTTTGTTAAAACTGCTTTGTTGATCTCTGTGGATTATGGCATTGGGGGTGTATGGCTTGAATCTGGACCTGGGGGATAATAGATTATGGCAGGGGGTCTTTTGGCAGGGATGTGTACCTGGGTTACATAATTAGTCAGGTTGAAATAAAAGACAAAAGTCCATCAAGTTCAACCACTTTGGAAATAAACATTAAAACCAGCATATCCCAGATAAAACCATGTATGCACAGTTGATCCAGAGAAAAGAAAAAAAAAAAGAAACCCTTATTAAGCATGCTTCAACTTGCTCCAACAGGACAAAACAAAACTTTCCTGATCCCGTGAGACAAATAGATGTTCCCTGGGTTGATTATACATTATGTGATTATGGGGGGAGGGAGGCAACTGGGCAACCTTTTTCAAGACTTTTTTGTTCTCTTGAAATTGTTTTTGTTAATGTGTTATATAGGCACATATTGTGGTTTGTTTTTCTTCATTTTATTGAAGCAACACTCTTTTATAAAAAAAACTGTGTTTAATAAGTTGGACTAGCAAAGCTCATTGATTGAAGTGATTTCTTACTAAGTACATCATAGGTATAGTCACAAATTTGCAAATTTAACTGCAGTCAGTCAGTAATTAAGTTTGAACAGCGTCAGGTTCCCCAGTGACAACCTCTCGCATTCACCTCTGTAGCTTAACTGCAAAACATGGGCAAGGAAAATTATTTTAGCACAGCTCACCAATCATTTCATCATTTAATGATGTATCACCGGTTTTACCTTTTACAGTGACAGAATGCTTCTTTAAAACATATTGCCAGTGACGACAACTAGCATTAGCAATTTGTAGTGGTGAGAAACCGCAGCTATAAAATCACTCTTGTGACATAACTCTTAAAGTTAGACATATAGGTATCTGTGTAGGAAAATGTTAGTCCGTGCCTTAAAATTACATAGGAATTTAACTTTGACATTGGACGATGAGACCTTAGAAATGGGATAGAATGCTAAGCAAAATATATTTCTTGATTTATTTATTTATTTAGTACAAACCCAGGAAATGTTTATCGCATTTATTTAATCTGACAAAAAAATCAGAATAGAAGATTAGGATCAAATTATGCAATGGTACAAAGAGGATTGCTAACGTTTATCAGCTGCAATATATTTTTACTAGGAAATCAAAGGTCTTCCTTGAAATCAAGATTACTCTACTGAGGGAGCTTATATTTATGAGATAACTTACAATAAGAATAAATATTTTTATCTGCCATCCAGAAGCAAAGATTTGTATATAACACATTGTTTAATTATTTTACCTGTTGCATCCTTATTTTTGTATATTTTAGGTTGGTCAATAAATACCTGATATAGAATAAAAAATGAAGGATATTTGCATAAGGTGTTGTAAAAGGTGTCCATTTTTTACTTTTGTTTGCAAAAATACATTAAGGACAGACTTACATTTATGTATTTTTGTAACATATTCAGCATTTTGCATTGTGTTACTGCTATACATGGAACCTGATTTATTAAAGTTCTCCAAGACTGGAGAAGATAGAATATTAAGGGAGAACCTGGGTGATCCAGTAAACTTGGAATGGATTTCTTAAATATAATTTGCTAATATTTGGCAAATATTTTTAATCTTGGACTAGATCCATTCCAAGTTTGCTGGTTCACCCAGTTTGTCCCATGATAGTTATGGTAAAAACTGTATCATGATGAATTTGGTGCCATTCATTATTAGCAATTAGGAAATGGCCCCATGGATTGGGACTCTCACACCCACTTATTAGTTTTATTAATCTAAATGTATAGTGGGGTAGGATAGTTGTGTTGGCTTGTTGCTGGCTTTGTTTACAGGTTAACTAAATAGCTATTACAAGGATGAAGATCTGGTGGTACAGTGTGCTAATGAATAAAACACGATGGTAGCTGATGTTATAAATGACCAATATTGATGATGGGAAGGTCATGTCCAATGTATGTATAATCCTCCATCTGAACAGTTTGTAGTTGCTTTTTTAAGAAAATGGTGGTTACCTGGTTGAAAGAGCCATTCTATTAAAGAAAAAAATGTAGTGTCATCATAACTGCAGGCAAAATGGGAAAAAACAGTGTTACAGGACAGGTTACAAAGTGGCCCTGCTCAGACCATATTTTGAAAGCTCAGATAGCCTGGTCACTAGGAGTGAAATTCTCCTACATATTTAGATGTGCCAGTTTTTTTCTTGGGCTTCAGAACATATAGGCAGGGGAATGAACAGAAGATAAATATATGCTAGGTACAGGTTGGGGCAATAAAGCAAACATATTGCATTGTCCTGAATGTGTCCAGAAAGATCCTTATCCATACCCTTGCAAGCAGCACCAAAACTGAAAACAAAGTAATGATTAGGAATAAGTGAGTGAGTTTTAATTTTAAAACTCAATCTCGCGGTGAATTAGGCCGTTATCACTTACCAAAATTGTAAGTGAGAATAGCCGGTGTAAATTCACTTATCAAGCTCGAATTTACAATAAAAAAAATATCTATTTTTTTCCCGGGGCACTAGAGGTTAATTAACAATAACAAAAGCCAGGGATCTTAATGATTTCCTTGATCTTCAGATGGTTTTGCGAAATTGGTACTATATATATAGTATTGTATTTTGGATCATATTGAGTATTTATATTTCCTGGTAAGTGGACTGCTTTTTAAATTACAAAGTATGCAATAGCTATAATTGCCTGTAGTGACAGCCCTTCCAATCACCTAAGTGCTACAAAAAACAGAATATTTTTATCCCATTATTTTTGATAATGAGAGTGAACATGGAAAGGAAATTCTGGGAAGGTAATATTTTAACTAGCAAAAAAGTCTCTGCCCTAGGAAAATGAAATCATGAAGAGGAGAGCTATATATAATTCAATAACTGAAGTCATATAGCAAAATATTCTGTGAAATTATTTGCCTAAGTGTGGGCTTCAGCTGTTCCTAAATCAGAGTAGTTCACTATAGATTTTCGGGAGTATCTTTATTATCCTCCTAATTACCCACACAAAATGCTTCTACTTCTCCATTAGTGTCTTTCATAAAAGTGTATGTCAAGCCAAAAACTTCTTTTTTAGTTTTGAATAGAGTGAAACTCTTGCTGGATTTTTACTTCTATCCAGGGCTGTGAGATGTACTCATACTTCCTGTCTTGCACAGTCATAGATATAAATAAAAATCATATTCTAGTCTGCCTTTTTTTTTTACTATAGAAAAGCATTTTCATTGTATCTTTTCTCACTCTATCCAAAACTTGAAAACAAAATGTTTGGGCTTGAGGTACACTTTAAGGCTGGGTCTACATGAACAATTTTAAAAACGCATATAAACGTTCCTACCAAAAAAATATGCTTTTTTATGCACCTTTACAAGCGTTTTAAAGCTTAACTTTAAAACGCTAAAAAACTTTTAGACACGCCTATGACACGTTTTACCGCGATTTGCCACGATTTTACATAAGAGTTTATAAAAGTTTTTCTTTAAGGGAATGAGTATAGGGGTACAAAAAAACCCTTCCTCATTCCCTGAAAGGGTTAAAATGTGTAAAGAAATTGGACGAGGTTTTAATGGTAAATTATTTTATTAAATGTGTGTGTTTGTGTATTTGTTACACAAACACACACATTTAATGAAATATTATAACATTAAAGCCTCGTCCAATTTTTTTACACATATTTTAACCCTTTCAGGGAGTGAGTAAGGGGTTTTATGTACCCCTGTACTGATTCCCCAGGGTGAGGTGGTGGAGATCTGGGAGTCTCCTTATTAAAGGGGGCTTCCAGATTCCAAAGTCCTGCTAAAAACGTCTATAAAAGCCCCCATTGTTTCAGTGGAAGCTTTCTTAAAAGCTTAAAAATGCTTGAAAAGCCTCCATTGAGTTCAATGGAAGCGTTTTCAAGCGTTTTCATGCGTTTTCCTGCGTTTATCCAGCATTTTAGTTTTTTAAACGTTGCAAGCAACTATCAGGATAACGCTCAAAAACGTGCCTGAAGGAAACTTGGTATTGATATAGATTAGCACATTGGAATGCAAGGGAACTTCAAACATGGGCTTTAAAAGCCTCAGGTTAAACGCTGGGGAAACAGTCCGTGCGTGTAGACTAAGTCTAAAGCATGCTTCCTTTAAATGAGAAGACTGAGATAAGATTGTTCTTGACTAAAATTCTAAAAAAATGTTCTGCAAAGAGTACCAATGTCATCCTGCTTCTGTTTCAGTCCTTCTGAAAAGATGCTGTAGAGTAAATACTTGTCCAGTAATAGAGTCCATATCTTGCTTAGCAAGTAACAGATTAAAAAAAAAAAAAAATGTGCACAACACATGTCAAAAGATCCAACAGAATGAAGAAAATTCATAAATGTAACTAATTAAAACTTGTTCTCTAAACCTTCTGTATTTTAATGCCTATAACACTCTTATATCCCAAAAATCCCCTGACTGCCAGTACCCCGTGCCATCCTGGACTTCCAAGTATGTCACCCGATCTTGCACTATGCAGATGTGAGATTGGGTGATGCCGCCCGATGTAAAAGTGAAAAAAAGAGATGATCTCACTGCGTACGTATAAGATCGGCATCTCTTTCCCCTCAGTGAAGGTAAATACCCCTTCTGTATATGCCTGAGATCCGCCATGTGGAGAAGAAGCAGCTAAGGGCCTCCTGGGATGCATGGTGTATGGTGTATTTCAGGAGGCTCTGCACTCCCATTCAGTCTTGATTGCTGCTGAGATCAAAACAGGAAAGGGAGTTGCTTCACCCTTTTTTGGTTAAAGTGAAAAAATAAACAGTAAAAATTTTGAGTTTAGGTACGCTTTAAGTTAAAGTCACTACCAGGGCCATACCCCATAATACAGAACCATTGACAAATATCTATTGTTTACCATCTCTTTTGTATTTACCAAACTGCCATTGCTTTATCACCCATAAGTATTGGAAAAAGTTTTTAAATATAGGAATGTAAATGCATTAAAAATATCTGTCTGATTGATTAGCTTAAGTTTAAATGAGCCTCTGCCCAGCCTATGCACTTCTATTTTCATATTTAAATGCTAGGCATTTTAAAGCAGAACTAAACTCTTGCCTTTGACCAAGCAGGTCCTTTAGTGCAGAAAGGAAAGACAATGTCTCTTCTACAATAAAATATTCTTACCTGCCTGATTGCAGTTTTCTAAATACACTTACCTGTTCCTTTTATGTTTTGGGTGCCACCATCTTTTTCTTCACCTCTTCCGAGTTCTGATTTTAAGCCATCTTGATAGGCAGGGCTAGCATGGTGTAACTCTAGTGAATGTACATGGGAGTTCATTTAATACTGCCCCAGGACATTTTTTAGAACATACTAATCCAGCAGGTAAGTGTGTTTTATTTCAGCAGGGATTCACTTTCAAAGACCTTGAAATAGTCACATTATTATGAATAGACCTGGAAACTCAGTTATACAGATATTTCAAATAGAGATTTCAAAAAAGGTAGAGATGCAAACGATGAATTAAGCTTGCAAGTCAGCATGTACAGGGCAGAAATAACAGATGCTGTCCCCCTGGCTAACGGTTTCTATTTTTTGGTTCATGAAAAACTAAACTACATGTTGTTTGGCAACTAACATAAATAATAAATTAATCAGATCATCACATTTTTATTTTTAAACTATGTCTTTTTTTATAAAGGCACTAGAATTGTGCCTTAGGTACAAAACACTTTCAGTGCTACAAAATCACCACAAGCTTAAGAAGTTTACATATGAATGTCAAATAAAAGATTAAGGACAGCTTAGTCCTGCACATTGCGAGACAGCAGGGCAAATGCAGACACAATAGATACTTTCACCCCAGCTGCCCCAGCACAGTACCCAAAATCGGTGCATATTCTGCTTCATACGAGCCCTGTGTACCTTAAATTCTGGAACATTGCAAATTTAATACATTACTTAAACCTGGACATGAATCCAGTGGTAAAAGAAACCCATCTTTTCTTTTGGCGCTGCTTCAGAAACCTTAAACTGGCTTTTACAAAGCCCTTTACACAAAATTCCTCAGTCTGGGTGCTACTTATATCCCATCCGAAATCTTTTCTGACAGGCACTGCAAGACCCTGTCACACCATTCATTTATAAAGTACAACCCAGTTCATCCAGATTTGTGTTTAGTTTTCTATATATAACTGTGTTTTAATAAAACCGTTATTCAGATCTTACAAGCAGTTAAAATGCAATGGCACAAAAAATGCTTCTATATATCTGAGAGATCTATTTTTAAAGCAGTGAATCTTACATACGTTGAAACATTCTATGGTGGAGTATCATCTAGGTCAGTTCCTTTCAATGGCAGTAATTGATTCTCCATCAAGGAATGTTTCAGTGCATGTCAGATTCATTGATTTATAAATAGACACCTAAGAATTGAAGTGCATTTTAGGTGTAAAAGCTATGTGATCATAACTTATGTCCAGCTAACACCTAGTATGCATCCATTCTTTTTTTCTTTTCTATTATTTCATACCTGGATTTTATGTTACCATTTTTCAAGAAAGAGAGGCCCGCAGCAGGGTATGCGTAGGGACGGCATGACAGGTGTGCTAGTGCTGCCGGAGAAGAAAGGGGGGGGTGGAGGTCAGGATTGAATTACGTTAAATAGATGAGGGAATTGAGAGAGGGTAAGGTCAAAAGTTTAAGGGGTGGCGTGAAACAGATAAAAGGAGAGGGTAACGGAGGGACAGCACATTTTTTGGGAAAGAAGAAATTTCCCACCCACCCGCCCTGTTAGAAGGTGCGTTGGGGCGGTTGAGGTTTGGTGGAAGGTAAGAGTTCTGGGTTAATTATGGTTGGGGGGGGCACCCAAGGTGGTGGCGTAACCCCCCCCCCCCTCTTGCAGGTGGTGCTGTGCTGCTAGGGGGCCAGGTTGGCTTGGTGTTTGGTGATTATGGAACTGTGGTGGCGTGGCGGACTTTACCTTCCGGACCTGCAATCTAGTCGTTTGGGTAAAAATTGGTTTTGGTGAAAAAAGGGTTAAGTGAGAGTTATAGGTTGGTTAGGTGATAAAAGGGGTTAATGTTAATGGTGTCATAAAATGTTATTTAAATGTTATTTAAATGTTATTTATTTGTTTGTTGGTTATTTGATAAATATGTTGAAATATTTATTTTATGTTAATTTATGAATATTATTAGAGGTTATGTTAATTAAATAAACGGCTGCTTAACAGCCATTTAAAACGCATTTCAGGTGTGGAGTTTTTATTTTAGTTATGGGATGTTAAGAGGGTGGGGCTGGCAAGGGAGAGGGCTGAGAGGTAGGTTTGGTAAGGGGGAAAATCTTCATGGCAAGGTACGAGCTACCCTAGTCATGATTAATTGTAATCATTTGGTATTGCAAAAAATAACAATGAATATATAAACATATACTTGCACAAAGAGCATTTTCTAAAATTCTGGTTATATTTTTACTACTTGTGACACATAGCCATGGCATTTTGTTCCCTAAAGTGTTACAAATAAATGTTTCTTCATTCTACGTTTTATGAAATTTTTCTAATGAAGAACAGTTTTAGAAGCTGCTGTGAGCTCCCTCCATTCTGAATCTTCAGACACTATAAATCAAAGTATAATGTCACTTATGCAAACATAATGCGTTATGATTATAGCAAAATGGTAATACTTAAAGTACATGCATAAAACATAGTTTAAATTCATAAAAAGCAACAATAGTCAAGCTATGTGAATCAATATGTACACAGATATGTGTTTTAATACTATCAATGCTTTCTGGTATTTACTTTCTGGTTTTACAGTATGAAGAAAATTACTCAAACAATAAAAAAAATATGGTATATTAACAATTTCTAAAAAAAATCATATTATGGATAAAAGTGTACAGCAGAGTAAAGTATTCTTTTTTTTTGACCCAATCTTCTCTAATCCCTAACAATTATCAGAAATCTAAGCATTGATAACCTGTGAAAGCCAAATGCCCAGGCAATTTCTGAGGAGGAAGAAGGCACCTGTAACGGCAAGGGGACAGATTGGTGGATGGTAACAGGGGAGTTTTCATCTCCTCTGTCCCCTCCCCTATAGTTGAAATGCTCATTTGACATTTTAACCCTACAAGAAGATAACTTTTTCATTGGGACTTATAGAGAAAAAATATTGTCTGTACTCCATGGCCTGGTTAGCTTGGATGACAACACCTCACAGCCAGGCATAGACAGATACTCCGGCAAATGGAGACTGTCTGATTTGAAGAAAGGGGTAAGGGTCGCATGGGGTGGAAAATGAGGTTGCTAGGCCTAATAACCATTAGGGTTATCCATTATGGATTTAGGATTTACCTCTGCTGACCCATGCTTTTCATCGAAATGTTAGTATAGCAGTTATATTTGTTTATTAATTTCATAAATTTCACTTTTGTCGCTGTGATAAGCCACATAAGCCACATAAGCAGTATGAAATTTAACTTCTTTGTAATAAAAGGACATGTTAACTTTGAAACCTAAAATCATTGTGGATAAATAGTTTCAGCATCAGTAAACATCTGAGTAAAATGTACTCACTAAATGCGTTGTTTGCAGTTATCATAATGGATCTTGGCTCTGTCTCAGGAAGATACTGAACATTTTACGTCATCTGATCCCAAATGGGTTAACATGTATCGACTGCTTAATACAACAAACATAAACAGAAAGTCAATGGCTCTTTTAATAGATACCATTATAATGGAGGAGTTTGTGTAAGCCCACATTAAGAGCTGGCTTTAACAATCAACATAAGAGAAGATAATGCTTTTATATTTTGTGCTATTTGGTGCAGATGGATTCTAAACAGCAATTTGATAATCCATAATCAAATCTCTCCTTTCCATATCCCTATACCAGATGCAGTGTTCTTAGCCTTAATACTTAGTTCCAGTGCGACTCTTTCTCCTAATGACATTACAGAACCTATCACACAGCACATAAAGGAGAAAAAATTGGACATTGACCCTTTCTTTTAACATAACAACATGGACAGGATTGATTTTGTAACTGGGAGGGGCTGAACTAGCTTTGTAAAATATATTTTTACAAGGCTAGTTCAGCAAAATATTTAGAAAGGTATCCTTACACTTATAAAAACATTGGGATCTTTTCATTAATCTACTAAAGAACTAAATAATGTGCCAATTGGCAATAAACCTAAATTTACTCATCAATTTACCCAACATTTTTTACCAAAATTCCCTCTACAATGCTACAATTGCCATCAGCAAATGTCAGTAATCTAAATCATGTCAAGCCAAATGTTAGCTGAATCTTCAAAGAACAGTAGCTGTTATTTACACCAATATGGGTGAACATGGCAAATTTGCAGCCAAATGTACTAAATGGGGCAATTGTAGTAGTGAAACATATTTGGGAAAAACTAGTCTAATTGATACCAAATATACAAGCTGTTGCTAGCTGAAATGAACCATAGTGATGGTTTTAAGTACCCAGGAAACTTTGCGGAAATCATTGGCCATATTTGGACAGTCCACTGTGGTATTACTAGCTATATTTATTTTTAGGTTTTCTATAACTCTTTTGAAAATGTGAAGTGAGTAAGGGCACCCAAATGAGGGAGATATCTGTGGGTCCCACAATTCCAAAAGCTCCCCCAAACCTCCATAATCGTTTGGAACACAAGTAATGCAGATGGAGGCCCCAACTGGGAGAAGGAAGGTGCCTTGAATGGCAGGTGGAAGGGGCAGCTACATGCTCACTGCCTTTTGTATTTGGTTTCAGGAGGTATGGTATGGCCAGAAGACAGGGGGTGCATACTTGCATCTCCCCCTTTTCTGGCCAGACAGTTTCCATGAAGTTAAATGTGAAATAAGGAAATTGACAGCAATTAAAAGCTTGACTTGGTTTCTAGCCTTCTGCTGCCCTACTAATATAAAACATTTTTTGATGTCTGCATTTCTGTCTTTTGTTAGTATTACAGTAACTAATTTACATGGAATGACTGGGTCCGTAGGCTATAGCTATAGAGCCTAAAACATTTTGGCACGGCTCTACCCTGTCTTGTATTCACAGTTCAAGCTGATTTTCTTGGCACACTTTGGGCCCATTAGTACCAATTCAGCATTGTTTCAATGCCATAGGATCTCATTATTGTTGCTTGCCATGTCCCTCCCTTTATGAGGGTTTTGTACCAATCTACTAATAAATACTTCCAGCATGATAGCACACCATATCACAAATCTCATAGGTGGTGTGGGGGAGAGACACTGCAAGTGTAATTATTTTCTGCAGTCCTGAGGGATAGGCTTTAAAGCATTTAAAATATAGTGTATGTCAAGTCTACAATGTTTTAAAAGCAGTGGGACGAATTAGCGCTCGTGCCACATTGTTTATACTATTCATAGATGAGACAAATTAAATAGTGTTGGGCAGCTGTGCAGCTTGTATTGAATTTGTGATATGCTTGATGTTAAAGTGTACCTGTGCTCAAACCATAAACATTAAACTATTTACATATTGTTAACAAGCAGTAAAAGAGCTTTCATATCTGCATGGTAAGATATGTAAAAAGCTCATCTGTGGTAACATACATATCATGCATTGCAGTGTGCATCTTTGAGAGATGTACAATTTGATTGTGATATAAAGGACTATCAGAACACTGGATGCCCATCTTAAAACAAACTGTGGTATTTAGAGAGATTTCCTGTGTATATAAAGAGAATATGTGTAATAGAGATGTATGGGGCACTATTTTTATTTCAGAGGTATTAGGCACTGTTTAAATGTGTAATATTTGCTGACTGCAAACACCTAGTCAATGAAAAATGATAACGCCACTGAATGTTTAAACGAAATTGCAGAAAAAGAGTGTTGTTTCATATAATATAAATATTTATGAGAGTCACGTGACACTTACTTTATACTGTATACACAGAAAACATGGAGTTGTTGAAATGCCCAAAGTGTGGTCAGCGAACTCAGCAAACTCTGAGACTGTTCAATCCTACCATCCCTTGGCAAAAGACCTCTCATTATACTTTCATCCCAGACTTCTGAAGAATCCTCAAAAACCAGAGATAATGTACAGGTCTTTTAAAAGAAAATATGGGGCCTAATGCAGATGATCTCTAGGAACTAGAAAGTTATGACTTATCTATAGTTACCACTACACATATGTCTATTTAAACATTAGTGTTTATACATATGTTTGTCAGTTTGAGGAATTATTTTCATGTTCTGTCTGAAAGCAATCAGGAAGGAAATTAGCACATGAATCTTTATTCATTGAA
>NC_092865.1:36059743-36063298 GCF_032062135.1 Pyxicephalus adspersus | reverse complement strand
AAAACAGTTGCTGACAAATACCAAACAACTTTTAGGAAATACAGTCCAGGTTTGCTGGATCACCCAGCTTCACTGATGAAAGTGTATTCTCTCCAATCTTGGAGAGCTTTAATGAATCAGAGCCACAGTCTCAATGTAGAATATTCATGTGGCTCATGTAGTTGAGCTGCACTTTTTTAGCAGCAATAACTAAGAATTGCCATCAATCTGCACCATTGGTAAGCTTGCGATAAGATGTATATATTTTTTTCAGTCGTGTTTCCATTACTCCCACGTTTATTTTCAGTGTTATCCCTACCTTTTAACTTTTGTTGGGTTTATTATTATTTAGGTATATTTCGTCCCTCTTGAGCTTTTGAGTATCAACAATTTATACTCTTACCAGCCCTTGCTAATGCATACTCAACGTGGTAATCCCGTTTTCCTTTCTTTTGTTTTGTTTTCATACCTCTCACTGGTCATTTTTACCAGAATTGAGAATTATAATTTCCTTGACAGATTACCTGAGGCAGCTCCTTTTCATTCCTTACCACTATATCTGCTAATGCTGAAGGTTGTTTTCCAGATGTAGGTACTACTATTTAAATTTGTTATCATTTGTAATACTTTCCTCTTTTCCTCAATTCATTTTGGATTCCAAGAATACTATTTATGTATTATCACTTGCACTGGGAAACCTGTGCTTCTTATATCCTTATGATGCTATCTATATCAATTATCATTTTGTACCCTTATAATAAATAATGTATGAAGAAGTGCATTTATTATGCATATGACTATTATGTATTGTTTATCAATCAGTGTTGAAGCATGTATTTTCTACTACCATTGGTTCTACTATATTGGTACGATTTTAATGCTGTATTGTCTTTTATAGTCCCAAGAGTTGTCGTTTACTAAATAAAAAATTCCCTGATGAAGCCCTTTGTTCGGGAATTAAAACACACTACAGCATCTCTTCTTCCTAAATTTATCAACGAGTGGGACTTTCTAAATAACAAACAACCACTAAGTATTTGTTTTTATGTAATATTGTTGATCCTTTTAATCGATATATTGAATTTAATAAAGTGCATTTCTTATCTGAAATTAGTTAGGGTATTAGGTGGTGCCTAAAAAGACCCTTCCTTCCTCTTTTCCTCCTTTCTTCTCATATGTTTGGACTTTATTTGTTTATATAGTCATATGTTTATATTATATATTTCTGGGTGCACTACTTTGCATTTTGTTCACTTTATTAACTACTACTTTATTAATTTCAGAACTGAAGGAGTGCATAATTTTTACTTCTAGGAAAAGTAAGGAAAGGGGGAAGGTCAATTACACTTCTGTGATGGCCTTGCATGTTGGATTACTATGCAGATTTTTAAACTCTAGATGATGTTGGTAAAGTATACATTCCTCTTTTTCATTTAAGCCACTGGCTGTAAACGAAAATCTACTGGTTGTACACATCACTATTCTGCAAGAGAAAAAATCTGCTTTATTTTTTTTATAATGTATATAGTACAGGATTACAGTGATTTATTTCATTCAATTTTGGCTTCTGGTCTCCTTAGATAGATGGGCAGGCTACTGGTAAGGGAGCTCAGGGTAGTATGGCAACCAATGGTTGTATATTTTTTAAAGCTGTTTCACTGTCTCAGGCTATGGAATGAAAGGAAACATTTTGTGGACCTTTTCATTCCACCCAAGAACCAGCGCAATCAGAAAGTTTCAGCCAGAAATGACTTGGAGTGTAAGGGTTACCTGTGCTGGCAGGGCTGTGGGGGCCTTATATTTCCACGAAGTTCTGGGAAAGAGATGTGTGTTATCTGAGTGGATGTAAGGGTTTAGATGTGGTAACCCTACTATCTGAGTTTGAAGCAAAGATTCTTAAACAACAGTGGAAGGCTTCCCTTTAGTAAGAGCTACAAACTCTGTGTAGTGGGACTGGTATAGTTAGTGACATTTGCCAGTCTGCGACTTATTTAAGGTTTGCTGCTTAAGCTTATTTTCCTCTATGCAGAAGGAGAGATTTTGTTTTTTAATAAAAGCACTGCTTTGCTTTGGACTGTACGGCTGTGTACTGTTGTGTGTTCCCACAAATAAGGCAGATATTTTCTTTACACAAAAAAAAAAATAAAAATAACACAAGTGTGGTCTGGCAGATAACGTATTATCTTTTAGTTTATAGCTAATGTGGTAAATTACTGGGGATTGCTCATGGTAACGGGATGCTTACAGGGCAGATAAGGGGCAGCAGACTCCAAAAGTCCAAAATAACAGCAGTATTTATTTCTTTAGGCACGTGTTACAGCACACTCTCCAGCACTTCACAACAAAAATAACAAACAGTAGCCTGGCTGGGACTCTGGCTACCTCACTTAGGTGCCCTCTCTTACTAACACACACTAAATCAACACTGTTTCACTCACAGTTCCAATCTGGTTTTGCCCGCAGGCTTTCCTGGAGCTCTGCCCCCTCTCATGCGGCCTGGAACCCACTCTGACTCCCTTCTACTGCCTGGAACAGACACTTCACACTATATAGCACTCATTTTATAATTTTATGTGTATAGGCATAAATACCTTTTTAAAATCATCTATATAACTCTAGTAGATCCACTTTATAAATATGATTTAATCCTTGGTACCTGCTGATGTCAGTAAATTATTTTATTTCCATAAATACCAATTGTTTTTCACATAAAGTAGTTTTTTAAGTGTGCTTACTCAAGCTGATTGGGTTTATGGTGTACCCTGATGTGCCCAGGCTTATGGCTGTACAGATTGTAGGTTGGAGTCTTGATATGCTATAATGTAGCACCGACCAAAGTTTTGGCCATCTGCGTCAGACTTCCAAAAGGTGCCTAGGCTACAACATGCTGTCAACACATTGCATAGTCAACACCAAAAACAATCTATCTGTTGGCGCCGTGTGTTTCTCTCCTCTTCACACACTTTCTTCATTTCATCCATGTTGTTGGTGTGAGAAGAAATTTGGGGTTGTTACATTTCAGTGGAATGTAAGTGGATACATTTTTGTTTTTGGATTTCTGTAGAAAAAAATTTTGAAGAAAATTTAGTTTATTCATTAAGACTTGTTATAAATCCTTGAAGATCCCATGGTCTTTTCCTGAGGAAGCAGTCGGTAGTTCCATGAAACCTGTCAAAAAAGATACCCATTGAGATTTGTTCAGCCATGTTATTGATGTGATGTATATCAGCTATTTTAAATATTGTTATATTTTAATCATGATTGTTATAATTTAACCACCTAACCGATAAGCCCGACCTTGGTACGGGCTAAAAAAAGTTACTATTTTCGATAACCCCGAACTTTTCTCACTGTGTGTAAATATAGTGAGAAAAATTTGGGTTTATCGATCACATACCTGGTCCCGCTGCGATCGTCCATCCGTCGTGTTCCAGCGTCGTCCTCCAGCGTCGGGTGTCCTCTCCGGGAAGAAGAAGCCAGCTGGCTTCTTCTTCTAAGCCGGCCTGCTTAGAAGAAAAAGCTGGCTGGTTTAGAAGAAAAAGCCGGCCGGCTTCTTCTCCCTCCGTTCTGTCCAGC
>NC_092865.1:35997638-36058367 GCF_032062135.1 Pyxicephalus adspersus | reverse complement strand
AATGACTACATTAATCACATATGACTATGGTAGGGACATTAGATTGTGAGCTCCTTTGAGGGACAGTTAGTTACACGACTATGGACTATGTACAGCGCTGTGTAATATGATGGCGCCATATAAATGCTGTATAATAATAAGGTAATTGGTGACTGGAGTTAACATTAAAATGTTCTTCAAGGCATGGTCCATAAACAGGCACAGACAGCATGATTTGAAATTGACTTGCAAAGTGGGCATTCTTTACTCCTTTAGGAACTTAACCCCCACGATTTAGAGGTTCTGACACTTAAATCTCTACCTAAGCTTTAGTAATCCTTGAAGGAAGGAACTGAGAACTGATCAAACCAAAATAGCATGAAAGGGAAGAGACAAATGGTGATTCAGGTTAGAAGTTGTGTGCTACTTCCCTCCCTGCTTAGATTGTAAGCTCTTCTGAGCAGGACCCTCTCCTGATTCATTGTTTGTATCTTTTTTCATTTACAATCCCTATTTAATGTACAGCACTGCATAATATGTTGGCTCTATAAATAATGTTTATTAATAATATAAGGTAATTGTCAAGACAAAGGTAAAGGCCAGAAATAAAGAGTGAAATCTTGGTGTAGTGATAGACATATTGCACAGTAAGACACAGATCAGATAACATAATCCATCCAGATTCCTGTTACTTTGCATGCTATTAGTTTTACAGTAATGGGACACTTCCAGTGTCATAGAATAGGTGTGATTTTCATGTAAGTGATATGAAGATGTGTTTTTAGATGTATTAGTAACATAGTAGTGTATTATAACATATATTAGTATGGCCGACTTGTCACAAATGACTGTAAACTTGTTTCCCGAACTATTCTCTTTTACCAAGGACACTTGGCTGTCTGAGGAATCAGCCTCACATAACATACCAAATAATAGGTAACTATTCCAGTAACTTGTAGCATGATATATACCCGTACTGACAAACTTTTTAGGTACAACTCTTTTTGCAAATATCCAATTTGCAATCACACGATAACTCAGTGCAGTTAGGTAAGGACACATTGAGCCTGATTCATCAAGCAAAATCGGAAGCTCGTTCGTGCGAATGTAAACGTGTTTCGGAACCGGACACCAAAAACCTATTTATTGGTCGTCGATAATATGCTGGCGTATTCCCCCGGCAGTTATCAACTAAAATGATCGCACGCTTAAGATGACAATGGTCCACCCTTGTTCCCCAATTGCACTCCAGCACTGTCTCCATGTAACATTGGTGGCTACAATTAACTTCAACATAACCTAGATGTGGTCCACAGTAATGAGCAATAAAGGACTGTGGAGGATCAGCAGCTTTAAAAGAGATTAAACAATGGAAATAAGAAAGGAAAAAAGCAAAAAATAGTTATTATGAAATGATTTGGGGAAGTCTGAGAATGAGGCAGAAGTATTGGTATAACAGCTACAACTTTGCCATCTTTGTTCTGCTCATACATAGAAATGATCTCATGCCAAGAACGAAGTATTTCAAGATCTTCATAATTACATTGCATTAAAGTCTTAAAACAGACAGCGGTAAATCGTGCCTTAGACTCAACACTATTTATTTTCTGTAGGAAACAAGCAGTTGCTGTCTTGCAAAAATGATGCCAATGCAGTCAATATAATTTTACCAGTATCTGCAGCACTCTTATTCAAGTTTGCCAACATTTCACAAATGAAATACAAACGGATGTTTTTCTTCTAGTGAAATCCTTCTACGGTAGCTAATTACATGGATTAGCAGCTAAACAATAAAACATTTTCAATGGCAGGGTGTACATTGGGACATGGATCACCTGGAGAGACTTAAGTGTGACATCAGCTTTGAATATGTAGGTTGCAGACAGCTTGCGGTGTGTAGCAGTAAAGGACGTCAGGTGGAAGAAATCCACATAGATGATAAGTTGCTTTCCTACTCTGCTTACCCAGGCTATTACACACCATATAGAAATACGTCTGGGGAAATATCTTCAACTTTTCAATGATTTTCTGTCTGCAGAGCAATAGCTGTTGTTGATTCCCTCTGATAATATTCACAGGGGAGCTCCGCTAAATGTTATCTTGCTGTATTAAAGATAATTTCTGAAACAGGGAGAAAAGCTGCAGATTCCAAATAAATACATTAGGGCAGAAATGTGCTAGGATTGTTAACCCCTGATTTACTAGTTGTTGCAATGGTATTTTACTGACATTGATCTACAGTGGTTATAAATTCTTAAAAAAAGCTAGAAGTGCGACAAACTTTTTTTCCCTACTGTCACATGAACATAAATTCTCAAAGTAAATGTAAACTAAATTGCTAAAATGACATGGAAACTTCAACATATTAATGCATTTTTAAAATGCAGTTTTCAATATGTTTAAGTCTATGGCACGGATATATCTATTACCCCTGGGAGATTGCAGGGAGATTCATTAAGGAAAGGGGGCATCAGGAATAAGATCATGCTCAGTTTTCTTCCCAGGACATTTTAGCAAGCAGAGAGTCCAGCATAGTTTTTCAGCCAGCTGTCAGATAAGATTAACTGAGCCACAGGAACATAGAGATAGGCCTGGAGTAGGCAAGATGGGTGATGGGATAGATGTGTCTGTGTGAAGGACTGGTTCTTGGATAGGGGAGAATGGCTGACTCTGTGTTTATGAAATTTCTTTGGATCTGTAAATCTTTGGGCTTAAAAGCATTTTACACATAAGTCCTAGCTTGTCCTGCCAGCATGGATGGCATAATATAGCTGGGGACTGCAGAGAAATGCTGCATGTTTTAGGTTACTGGCTGGCCATGGGTTGTGTACTAAGCTATAATGTGTTTTGTTGTTTGTTGTGCTACACTCATTTTTAAGGTTCTTGGTTCTTCTTGTGTTGTAATTCACTGCCCTCCTATGCATGGTGCACCTTGTCTCGTATTGTACTGCACATGTATATATGGTACTCCCTATCTTATATTGTAGAATGCTCCTTTGTATGGAGCTTGTATACACTGAATTGCTACTTTATTTCGTACACCTCACCCGTTCTGGGTTGTACCCCCATTTGTCTTCAGATTTAGTACAGTGCTGCAAACATTCCTCAAATTTAGCTCCCTATTGATATAATGGCATCACATACTTGCTGCAGATTTGATGGCTGTGCATCCATGATGCAAATCTCCCATTCTGTCACATGTCATTTGAGTTCAGTAAACACATGAGATGTCATTGGTATGACTTGGGCATGTGACATGGTGCATTTTCCTGCTGGAAGTAGCTGAAGATGGGTGCACTGTGGTCATAAATTGATTGGTATATGGGGCAACAATACAAAGGCTGTTGTATTTGTTACAACAATGTTCAGCTGGTATTCAGGGGCCTAAAATATGCCAAAAAATATCCCCCTCCACCAGCAGCCTGAACGACTCATATAAGGCGGGATAGATCCATACTTTCATGTTGTTGATGACAAATTGTGCCCCACCATCTAATTTTTGCAGAAGAAATCAAGACTCATGAGACCAGGTAGTGTTTTTCAAATCTATGTAAATTGTAGCTTCAGTTATCTGTTTTTAGCTGACAGTGTGGTCTCCTGCTGTTGTAACCCATCTGCATAAAGAATCGACATGTTGTGCATTCAGAGATGTTGTTCATACCATGGATGTAATAAGTGTTTTTCTTTTCAATAAGCTCAAACCATCCAAAAATACCATCTGACCTCTACTGGCATCTGCAAGGAATTTTCCCCCTAAAAATGCTGTTTACTGGATATTTTCCTGTTTTGGACCATTCTCTATAAACTCTAGAGATGGTCTGCCTGAAAATCTCTGAAGATCAGCAGTTAGACCAGCCTGCCCAGCACCAACAACCATGCCACATTTACAGTTATAACCTCTCTTGCCCATTGCTGATGCTGGATTTGAACTTTAGAAGGCCATTTTCACAATGTCTATATGTCTTAATGCATTAAATTGTTGCCATGCAATTGGTTAGTTAGATATTTGTGTTATCAAGCAGTACGTTTACCCAATAAGGTAGGTGGTGAATGTATATGTAAGGTTTCTTGATAATTATTTATTTTAAGTGTAATTAATTAGACTTTGTACATTGTATATGGGCTAATTATTTTACTTTTTTTTTCCTTTTAAAAAATGGACAAGAAAAGGTTAGGACTGACACTTACAGGAAGTTTTTATTTTAAGTATAGATGTCAAACATTTTAGTTTGCAAGAGTTCATTAGCATCAGAATTTGACTCATTAGCATATACAATCAGTTTCAAATCAATTGGAAACACTTCTTTAAATGCAACACTTTCATCCTCTCACACATTCCTTTGCAGATAACCTACTGTGTTGCACTGGACTGGAAAAAACAGTAGCAGCCTTCAAATAAAATATGTAAATAAATAAAACATCCATAATGTTGTAGGGTGTCTTGAAGATGTAGTGATTGTTTTACAAAAAAAAAAGTAAATTAACAAAACTGTTGAGTCCTTCTAAAATTGAAATCATACCCTTTCCCAGGCATTGAATTTGGCTGGCTTGAAATGGGGAGACAAGCATGTGACACCCTCCACTTTTTTGCCAACACCAGGTTTCCTGAAACTTTTCTGGCCAGACAAGAAGGGGACAAAGACTGTGTCCCCAACAGTGAGAATGCCCATTGGTAGGAGAGAGGACTTCTACCCCATAACATGACCCCATTATTGGAATCTAAAGGTTATTCAAATACCCAACTCTGGGCAATAGGTAAAAATGGTACATAGTATAGCTTCCTAGTAAGGTTAAGTCAGTCCTAGAAAGAAACACACACAAAACAAAAAAAAGTAATTATTTTCTTTTTTTTTACTCATATTTGCCTTTGTAGGGTCCAATGATATATCACCATGGGCCTAATTTATCATAGCTCTGGAGAAGATAGATTTTCATGGGTGAACCCAGGTTAACAAGCAAACGTGGAATGGATCTTGCCCGGGATTACAAACATTTGGCAACTAATAGCAAATTTTTAGAAATCAATTCCAGGTTTGCAGGATCACCCATGTTCATCCATGATAGTCTATCTTCTCTAGTCTTGGGGAGCTTTATATAAACAGGCCCAATGATTGAGATTATTTCTTTTTTGCTTCAGGTTTTTACTACTAATACTTTTCTTACCTCTAGAAATGTTTAAATCCCTTGTATTATAGTAAATGAGGTTAAAGTGAAGTAAATGAGGTTAAAGTGTATGCCTACATCTGCATACTTGTATTGAGATAGTGTAGAAGACACCAGGTCTGCATGAAAGTACTAGCATGTTCAGAAAACGGCTAATTTCTCTCTACAGATTTCCTTTAATTACCCTTTTGGATCTTCAGCTACATTTTTTTTTCACCACCCACTGTGTACATTTCAAGGCATTTGGCCTAAATGTTGTCACACTGAGCATCTATGTTGCTCACGGGTAGCAGGTCCATGGTTTTTACAGCTGCTTTTAACATTTGTTATGGATCGAAGGACATTTTTCAAAGCCAAGAGGTGTAAGAGGCTGTTATTACCAAAGTGGTTTTGAAGTAAACAAAAGTGCCTTGGCAAGTGCCCTCAGAAATAGGAAGTAACCTCTTCCGGAGCTGGAAGTCATGGGTAGTGAGAGAGGCCTCGTCAGATGCTACTTTTTGAAGTGGGGTTAATTGGAAGCTGTCAAGAAGCAGGCAATTACTGAAAAATTGAAACAGCAGTCTGTGCTAGAAAGATTCAGGGCTTCATGCCTGGTCTGGTTTATATTAGATGGACTGTCTTGTAGGGAAAGATAATGATTCATCAGTGTTAATGGTTGAGTCTCATGCTTATGACCTCTCTGACAGAGAAGTGGTTAGATTAAACCATACATATTTTAGTGAGCATAATACACCTTTTGTTTCAAAGCTAAGTGTCATAGCTCCTTCATGGAAATCACACACACTGCAGCTTTTGGGAATTTGTGAAATATTCACCTACACATAACAGATGTGTAGTAGTAGTACTAATTAAAAAAGCTCCTGAATTAGCAAGGGACAATCCAAACACAACAAGACATTTTTAGTTTAATTATAATTTATTTTGCATATCTATATTTGTATTGTTTGATATGAATACAGTAAACAAATGCAATGTGCCAAAATAGAGTTTTACAGTCATGGTAAACATATGGTTGCATGGCATACTTTTTTCAGTCACTGGAAAGTATTTGTACAAAACACATTTTGAACATTTTTTTCTTTATCTAAAATGCTTATATTATACCAAAAAGAACAAATACGTAGGAACACCAAAAGAGGTTTAAAAATACATATTGTATAGCATGTATTAAATAAAACATATGAGCAAGGAACCAAAACAGAAACACTCACTGGAAATTTAAGTTAAATATTTGTCTGTTTCATAAGAATACTTTTGCCCTTAAAATTTAAGGAAAAAAAAAATTAAAAATTACATAAATTAGTAAAAGTTACTGGTTTGGCTTTCAAGCTGCCCATTCTATAGAAACAGCCTTACTAAGGTAGCCCTCAGACCTCATCTGAGCTATGTCATAAGACAAGTTATTCTTCCTTGTTCTCATGAACTCCATTGGTACCAGTGAAACTGCTCCCTCCTGGTTTGCTTCCTATCTGTCATTTCAAGTTTCTTTTAATGATAATCCATCCTCTCCTACTCTCTTCCCTGTTGTTGTTCCCCAAGGGCCAGTCCTTGGACCAATTCTCTTTTCTCTGTACACCTCTTTGGTAGTCTCATTTACTCCTTTTAGAGTCCAATCTGTATGCTGATGACACTCAAATCTATCTGTCCACCCCTGACTTGCCTCCCACAGTCCTGGATAAGGTTTCATGCTGCCAGTCAGCCATCTCATCATGGATGCCTGACAGGTTCCTGAAACTCAGTCTGAACTTACCATCCCTCCCCCGCATTTCAAATCTCCCCCTGATATATAGCCACTTGGTATTAACACTGTTGGCTTGGCGTCACATTTGACTCTCCTTTACCCCCACATTCGGAATATTTCCGGGTCCTTTCACTTTCACCTGTGCAACATCTCCACAATATACCCCTGCCTATTCCCAGAGACCACCAAACTCCTTGTAAACAATCTTATCATCTCTCCTATCTGGTCTTCCACTAACCTGACTCTCTCAGCTACAATCTATTATGAATTCTGCAGCCACTTCTTTTCCTCACTGGCTTCCATTTCGCCTTAGAATCAAATTCAGGCTACAATCATTCCATAGCTCTTGTCCCACTTACCTTTCTGTCCTGATAGAAAAATTTACCCCTAGCCACTCTCACCACTTTCAATGACCTAATAATAACGTCCTCACTCATAACCTCACATGCATGGCTCAAAGACTTTTCGAAGGGCTGCCCTGACTCTCTGGAATGGTCCAATTTAAAAGAACACTCAAAGCGGAACTAAACTAAACTAAAAAAAAAACTCACCTTTACTTCTGCAAAGCCCTAATCCCTCTGGAGTTTTCCTGGATTGCGTCCCGCACCATCCTTATCCATCTTTGTTACGGCTCACGGCAACTGTCGGGCATCACCTTCTTGTTTCTTCTTCCTGCTTCTACCTACATCACTTGATCTCCCACTGCAGAGTCACAAGTTCTCATGATGTGGCCTTCTGTAAATGGGGGGGGGGGGGAAGAGGACCAATCTCACTGCGCCTGTGTGATATCGGCATTTGATAGGGAGGAGTAAAGAAAACATCTTGTATCCCAGTATAAGATATGATATAAAGTACATGGGGGGATAAAGAGCTCCCCCATCTCAAACTTATGGTTGATACTGGTTACTGGTTGATTCCAGTCAGGGACTAGCCATGCCCTGGCTACCCCCCAAAGGATGGCACTTCGAACCCCAAACAAAGTTGTGGGGAGTGCAATACCAGAGTTCATCCTGTGTATCAGAGATCCAACCAAACTCGAGTATAACCCAAACCACCATTTGCAAGTAAGTTTCAAACATTGGAAAGAACACCATGTCATGTGCTGACCTTCTGGAAATAGAAATGGACTTCACATGTGTTTTGTATAAAACAAGTTTGGGAATACTGTATGTCATGTTATCATTGTAACAATGGTATAGAGCTTGAACATGTTTGGCACAGTCTGCTGTAGCCTAGAGCTCCATGATTTCTGACAATGCTATCCAGCACCTTACACATGCAATTCTCTTGTGCATAACAATTTCTCTACAGTCCTAGGTTAATGTGTTGTATAGTCCTATCTAAAAGGTAAGTTGCTGCCAACAAAGCATTGATAACGACCACAGTCACTGTTATGCAGCACAAATCTAATCTCCCAATCCTGAACCCTTGTGAAGATCAATAACTTAACAATGTAACAAGAAACACTAACAGTGTATATCTTATAAATTGGTGTAGACAAAAGAGCTGACTTAATGCATGTTACTTTACATTTGGACAAAAGGAGTATCAGAGCAAGATGAATTATAATAGGCAGTGTCTACATATAAGTGAATTTGTAAGGATTTTATGTGCCAGAGATCTATTAAATCTTTTCCTGTAATTTGTTTTACAAAGGTTGACATTCCAACATAAAAGTGAAATGGTAAAGGTAATCATCAGACCTTTTTGCAAATTTTCTTTTACATTTCAGAATTTCAAATGACTTACACTTTCTGACCCTTCTTTGTAATACAGTGCTTTTTTTTTTTTTGTATAGTCCAAATAATGTAATTTATGTCATGACGATTTAGTCTGCTCATCAGGCAAGCAGTGGATCATCACTATAGACAAATACTTACTGGCTTTCCAACTCAATGAATGAAAATCAGCAATGTGCGCAGGGAACCTAAGGCCTGGAATGGACAGCAGGTTCTTCAACATTAAAGCAATCTGCTAAAGAGGTCCAAAGCACCTTTTTTATCAGTTCAGCATAACTTTACATTTATCCACATTAAAATTAAATTTTCTTAAATAATCAAGCCTGTTCAGTTTTATGGAGAACGGAGGATGAGCTGGAGACATTATATTGTATCCTGCCCTATAGTAAATGGTTTTCCCTGGGTGGTCATTTTGTGATCCACCAAAGAGTAATGCACCACATAGCTGTACATATGCTAGAATAATGAAAAACAGTAACAAGGAATATGTCTCAGGCACCAATTATCGAGCATCTGTGTGTAACTTGAGAAACATCTTGAAGGTATTTTTTTTCTATTACATAGTTTGGTGAGTTCAACACTAAACTCTGCGATATGTCACTGACAACCATTTGGAGTATGAATCATTAATCACTACTCTATATAAAGTCTTTAGGATTTTTCTATAAATTTACAAATTGAATTTTCTAAGCCTGTTGTCTTTTATTCACACATGAACATTTTATGGGGCACGGTGTCAATTGTGCAATGCATGCACCTAACCCTTTCACATTGTTTATTCACCTGATTCCTGCATTGCAATATACACTTGTGATCTCTGGACACTCTTATGCTTGCTTTATTAGATATTTAGTGTCACCCCTCCTATTCATTTTAAAAACAGGGAACACTTCTGTGATATGCTACTTTTGGTTGCCACAATCTTCATCTATACTTGTCTACCTATCAACTCAAATTTACCTGCTGGTGTGTTGACTTTATGAATGTATTACACTAAATTCTCAGTTTGATGTTGTTTTGATTATAGCTTGCCCATGTACTATACTCATGAAGAAACATTTTTTATTTTAATTTATGAAACACATTGAGCTATGTCCTGCTGCATCATCACTTTTTAGGAGTATGCACAAGACTTTATAGTCCATTCTGAATTCTGTATTTTCAATACCCAATAATGTACCCATGGGGCACTTTTTGAATCCCCAATACCCCAATACCCAATAATGTACCCATGAGGGACTTTTTAAATCCTTTGTGTGACCTTCTTCATCAGTCTATCTGAGAAATGATATACATAATATACAGCTCATTGATTGTTTACCATTGTGGTTATTTTCAATGTGCAGTTTGTAAATAAAGGAATTTGCATTGTTATGTAAAACCTTTTCAACTTAATTTTTTTCTTTTTGGAGATGCCTTAAAAAAATCTAGCTACTGTTAAAAGGAGTATATGTTCAGTCCACTGTTGCTCTGTCTCTTGAGTTAGGTCAACAGGTAGATTTATTTCCACATTCTAATGAGTTTCAGAATACAAAGAACTCAAAGAGATGTTGTCACTTTAGGTGTTTATATAGGAGAAACAAGTGTCACTATAGGATGATTTATCCTCACCTCTGGTTCTAGGGAAAGTAGTAACATCTTGTAAAACAACTTTTATCCTTGTGGAAATGGTGACCAGGATAGTTAGTGAGAAATCAGATATATCTACCTAAGGGAATAACAGACAAAATATGACAAGAATTCCAGTTGTTTCCTACCCTATCCAAATCTAGAGAAAAAAGTATTCCCAATATAAAAGTAGTCTAGAATATTCTTAAACTTTAAATCATAACATATCAGCAAACAGGAAATTTGGTAACCAAATACAGAGCACGTACATTGGCATATAATAAAGCCAAACTATTATCAGCTGTTTCACCAGCAATTAGAAGAAAGTTCTCAAAAAGGCACCACCACTCTACCTGGATGTTTTTGATAATATATAAAATATACAAAACTAAATGTATATGAAAAGACACAATACCATAAAAAAAGAACAAATAAGTCATTCATCTTTACATCAACAAAATACATTGTATATGAAATTACACATACCTAACTTGTACTTTTTTGTAATAAGACAATAAAGAAGAATGAGTGACCATATCTATCCATACATGCCAAATTCTGTATAAGAAAAACAATGTACCTCCTATAGAATAATCAGAAAGCAAAATCCTAAACTGTGTATTTTTACTTAAATCTTAGTGTGCTTTGTGTATTTCTTAAAAATGTACGCAGTAACCCAGAAAAGACTTCCTGTAGAAAAGACCTGCTAAATGAGTTTGAAAAACATATTTGTAACTGTTAAGGTATTTTAGTAAATGAAAAAATGTTCTGCCTGGAGTTCAGAGAGGTAGTGGGGAAAATAAGGAATTTAAAGCATGATTTTCTTCCCAATATAATGTGATTTGGATGTACCTATAGACACACAGAGTGATATAAATTAGCTATATATTATAACTGATATATTAGCAGACGAGGACAGGTCAGCACAGGCAGCCCAGGTGCTATGGTATTTTACAGTTCAATTAAAGAACCTATTTTTGTAAGAGATCAGGTAAGAAAGTTGCCTCCTTCCTGCAGTTACAGCAATGTTTGGAGTGGATAAAGTAAGCTCATCTCACCTCTCCAAGACAAGCGAAAACAAAGGTCAAATATTGTAGTGAAGCTTAGCTATTAGGGACATGCATGCTTTTAGACTTTAAATTTAATAACAAAAGAGTAAGCTAGCAATTTCCCGCTCTGCTTTGCTGAATTTATTGTTATTTTCTTACTAAGTTTCTGTGTTTGAACTGAAAACAAATTGAAAAGGAAGTCATTTTTTGTTTTAGTATCATGGTAAGCCACAAAGTAATTGTGTTTCCTTGAAATAGTAATATCTGGCTGCCATTGTGGTGTTTTTGAAAAGAACATACTCCTGCTTTTGGGTTTGTGGATACAGAGCAGTTTTGTCAAATGCAACCAACAAGTTTTCTTGTTTGTGTCACCAAATCTCATCACACAAAGGATTGAAAGTTGATGGTGGGTATTTTTCTGGCTTTTGAAAATATAATTATAGCAAGAAATGTTCTAGTTGTACTCTGTTCCAGGTAATGCAAGTAATCCATTAGTATGTTGATGAGTCAACCCTTGCTCTTACCCCTCCCCCCTCTCTCCCCAGAAAATGTACACTATATATATTTGTACCGCATCACAATTTATTCAAATATACTATACTGCAAGAGAAGGGAAAACACTACCTCTCCACAAATCCTGGACATTCGCAATTTATAATTATAAAAATAATTTGCTGATAAAATTGATTGTCTGCTAAAAATGATATTGGAATAATGTCAAACATATTATTTATGTTTCCAATTTCAAAACTTCACATAGATTTGTGCAATCCAAAATGATGTGTATAAAACTTTGTAGAAAATTTTCAAAAACCCCCCTTTAGAGCCCATAAGACCTAATTGTTTCTGCCACAAGGTCGATTGGATGACCATCGAGTGGAGGAGTATTTTTAGGTATTCACTAACCTATGTTACATTATTTTAGATTTCAACACATTTGTCAAATTAACATGACTTTAGAAATTTCAATATCAGATGAAAACAAAACTATATCTTTGTTGAAAATGCTCTTCTTGCAGTACAAAAACCATGCTTGAAGTCAGAGTCCATAACAGGTTTTAATCCTCTTGGAGGATTCTTAGCGCAGGTTAACCCTTTGGGCATTATTAGGTCAATTTGTAGATTGTATCTCAGCATGGAATTAGAAAAAAAAATGAAAGCAACCACAATGTGCCTTTAATTTTCTTCCTTTCAAATCATTTTTCTCCCCTTTGCCCCTACAGTGTGAATAAGCAGAGCATCAATCAGAGAACAAGAATTGCAGCTAGATTTGCTTTATCTATTGATCAGCTATTGCCTGTGATCTCTGCAATTTCCTTTCCCCTTGCCTTGTACAAGCAGCTGTATCTCTAGACAGGTAACATCTCTATACAGGCGGTTCATCATTCTCAGATACCAAACTCGACAGACACTTAAGAGATCCCATTTGGAGGCTAGGAAAGCGCAAATGGAATTTGTTCCTCAATTGTAAAATCTGAGAGGTGAAAAGAAGAAAAATGCTGTTTGCAAGCTTACCACTTTAAAAAAACAACTATGTACTTACATTTCTGTATTACCTAATTCATCAACAAAATATAGATTAAATATTGTGATTTAAAGATTTACATATTGTGGAAAATTTGACTTTTTGTGAATCAATTCTAACTACCTACTGTATGTCAGTAAAGTATAGCAAAAAGAAACATTAAATAAGGGTTTAAGACTAGTTTGTACTGATTAATATTTCTTTATTTTTTTGTTTTAAAGGAAAGAGTGGCCCTTTATCTGTGCAGTCACTTACTTAGAATAAAGTAAGTGGTAATGTGGAATTACCTTTTAATTTTCTCATATGGAGTGTTTAGATACATCGGACAACTTAGTGTTTTTAGGTATCATTAGGAATGTAGATCATTTTGATCAATATTGTCACTCAGGATTTTGAGGAATTTTACTGCACTGCAGCTGATGTTTCAGAAAATCTGTTATGTGTAAACATTTCTGGGTGTTGGGCCCTTATTACTGATCATGGATTTACAACACTGAACACTATTTGCTACTGGATCTCCTTATGGTGACATAAACAAACTTATATGAAGTTGGTTTTATGTGTTTTTTCCTCAATAAATGACTGGTTCATGATTTATGACTATTGTGAAAGTTACCTTTAACCATTGGGAATGGTAGAAAAGCCATTAATGTATTTCCACTTCCTTCCCATTCTTGGCCAACCAGCCTGCATGCATAGAAATAGGTCATGTTGTTTCACCATGAAAAAACACCATTTACAACTCCAAGGCATCATCAGATATGGTATTTTAAGCAACTGTGTGTTTTCAATGTTGGCCTTGAAACCTCATAATACAACTCTAATTGTTTGTATCAGTACCTTTCCCCAATGGCAGTGCATGGCCCCCAATGCATTTTTTTACAGTTTAGCTGTTAGTTCTAAAATAATATCACTGCTTAATCCATCAACCTCACAAAATCTGCTGATATTGCCTGCTCATCTCAGAATTTAAAAAAAATGGCTTCGGAATCTTTAATATATACGATGGCTCAGACTTTTTTTTCAATTTTGTTATGTTGCAGCCTGTTGCTATTATTGTTTAAATTCTTTTTTCGCATTATTCTACCTGGAAAATAGCGGTCCAGCAATAAGCTCGAATGTTTGTCTATGATTGGTTAGAGAAGTACAAGCATTTCTGCATGATTATGAGGCGTATTTATGAAGCAGTTAAATAACCATTTTGTAAACATTCGCTGCAGATGAATGAATCACTGTAATTTAAAATGAATGCGCCTACAGTGAATGTTTGGTCAATATCAGATTTACTACTTTTGTGATGTGAGGAGTTAATGCTGAAAGGGCCCAGCCATTGCTCTAAATGGATAGCTAAGAGAAGAGTAAATCTTCATCATGGTATTTTTATACGCACTTCCTGTTTTGGAGCCAAAACATTTATACAGGCATCATGCTAAGATTTGGAAGAAGATCTAACCTTTCCCCAATTTTATTCAAAACACATTTTAAACAGTTATCTATACTTGCCCTTAAAATGGTGTTCATCCAATATTAGTCATGGTAAGGCATAACTGGTGTCAACTAAATAAACACTATCTTATATCTGCAGTTTATAAAGAGTAAGCTGTTAGGTGAGAATTATTGACATATACAATATATGCTGAGTACAGTAGTTTTTGTCCTAAATACCCTCTGGAGGAAAATAAATGAACTGCTATACTTGATGCCAACAACAAAAAAAGTGTCATGACCAATGCTGGTAATAATATATAGCAGATTGCAATGTATGTCAGTTAGAGAAAGATTGCAAGACTTGAAGTAGAAAATATAGTAACTTACACTTTGTAACCTTTCTCTAAATAGAAACCTTACCAGAAAGAATAACTACATCATTTGTTGCTAGTTATTTTAGTTCCTTGTACTATCTTTCAACAAGTAAGCCGCCCTTCATTTCTAACAATTAATCATTCTATTCTGTAACCCAATATATAAAATAAAATGTTCACGTATTGACAATAAAGTGCATAATTTATACACAAGGTCTGGATTTTGTGTCTAATTCATCTGGCCCTGAATCATTCTTTCACAACCTGAGCCCAAATAAATCCTGGCATTGTCATCTTGGAGTAGACCCGTGCCAACAGGGAAGAAAAACTCCATACCTAGACCTTACAAATTGAAGGAATCCCAGATCATACCAGTGCCCATACAGGCTCAGGGATGTTTTTGTGAGACCAGTCATTGTGCTAAGTGGTCCTGTCTTGCAGATCTGGGTCCTGTTTTTGTGTGGATCTTCTCTAAAGTGCAAATACCTTGATGATGTGCTGATTTTATAGAGAGGTCCTACCAATCTTCTACTGAAATTCTCCAATTGTTACAAATGAATGATTTCAACCTCAAATTCACCATGGAATACAACACAATCAATATACCCTTTTTAGACCTCTGCCTATGTATTAAACCAGACTGTACCTAGTCCTGCACACTGTATAGAAAGGAAAATACCATCTGCATGCTAAAAGTTTTTTCCTGCAATCTCTATTCTGTAGGATTCCACATAGCCAATACCTGAGGTTTACCAGAAACTGCAAAACTTTGGAAAATTTTGAAAGGGAAGCTAAAGCATTACAGGAAAGACCTGTATTATTTCACATACCACTGTCATCACCAAATGTTTATATGTATTTGCCAGAAACATTTATTTAATCAAATGCAAATGTGGAGCATTTTATATTGACAAGACGATATGATCACGTTCATTCGATTACCCATGGTAGAATTGTGACACCTCTTGGTTACCACATAGGTACCAAACACAATTATGATGCTAATAACAAGCTCTGGATCGGGACCCACCGAACCCTTGAGGTGGAGATATAGACACACTCCTATTACAATTGGAAACCAAATGGATCTTTACCTTAAAGACCACACACATTCCAGGCTTCAACGACACGTTTTAGTTTTAAACCCTTTCTATAATAATTTATTTCTTATATCCATCATATGAGTTGAACCACTAGATAGACTAGAGAGGGCAGCCCTGTAGCTGCCTTTTCAAGCCACCTCTTACCCTTCTTTTTTAAAGTAACATGATTCCAAAGTTCTATTAATACAAAATTTCACCACTATAGGAAGTTACAGGCCCAGCAAATACTTTCTTATACTCTTTTTATTTTCCTTGTCTTATTCAGGCACCTCCTTTGTGACTTATTCCCCCAGTAGGTATCCTTTCTTAGAACCCCAAAATTTGCTAACATAATTTGTTTAAATACCCAACTATATACCTACAGTATTACCCCCAATAGATTAATATCTTATTAGGTTGTAGCTTGGATTGGGTATTGGTCATGGAAAAATATTTTTGCATACTTTCATGGTCCATCTAATATTTTTAATCACAAGATATGTAAGCGCCCTCATTCTCTTTTTGATTTCCTTTTACTATCATATTACTTTATTTTTCTTTTAACCCCCAACATTTATTACTATCTACCATATTGTCATACCTACCTCTCCCTCACTAAAGCACAGGTGCCTTTCTCCTGCACATACGGGCAGTTCTGACTCTGGGTGTGCGTAGTCTTTCTAGTTTTATCAGTTTGGCCCATCCCGCTGGCCAGTCAGGAAATAGCCTCCTAAACATCCTTGGCTATTTAGCTAGCTCAGACACAGCACTCAGTGTTCGTGCAAGGTGTCTCCACTAGTGCTGAGCCCCTATCTCTGCTGAGCGAGTTCCTGTACACGTTTTGATTAATTCAGTGTTTCCCCTGTCAGCTCCTGTGGTAATCTCTTGTTGCCCAGTCTGTTGTTTCCCAGCCTATTCCCTTGTGCTGTTCCAGTGTTCTTCTATGTCTGTGGATATTCCCATGTCACCTGTGCCTCCTGTTGCTTCCAGTGTCTCCTGTGTTCTCTGTGTCTCCAGTGGCCCCTGTGTTCTCTGTGTCTCTTTCCTGGATCCCTGGTAATTGACCCCTGTCTTGTGACCTTACCTCTCTTGCTTGCTGCCTGCCTTGACTCTGGCCTCCCTTGACAATTCTGCTTAGTGATTTGGTACCACCACCCTGGGGTGCCCAAAGACCACATCCTGGCAGTAACCAGCAGCACAACATCCTCACCACTAGAGGCTCCAGAGAAGACCTGGTTACTGCTTGGACTCTGCGCCTTTGCCCTTCTCAGGGCTTACACCATTTCTGTGCAAGCCGTAGCACCCCCTAGTGGCCCTGTCTCCCTAAGCGTGACACATACTACTTCTGTTAGGTGGCGCTCTCTGGGCATAAGTACCCAGGCGATACCTCACGGCAGGAGGTCGGGCGCAGCCTATTCCCTGCGGCGGCTGCACTCAGACCAATAGCTGCTGGCCTGTTATGTTTACTGGTATATTATTTTGCATTCAATAGTATCAGTAAATACTTTACCGTTTCAAGGTCAGCACTGAAGAAAATCGGTAGTGAATTCTGGTAAATTACAGCACAGTATTAAGCATAGTTTTAAAATCTCATTAACCTATCTGCTCTGCTTTAAAATGAGAGAGTTAACAGTGATAAAGCAGAAAACAGATTTCCCCTAAATTTCTTTCCAATGAAATTACAATCTTGTACTGGAGAACATTTAACTCAAATATAGTGACCTTAAGAGTAAAACTAAGACCTACTAGTCACAGAAGTACCCGTTATACACTGACTTTTTCCTCATTCCGACTTTGCTTTCCTAAAACATAAAAGCTACGCTGTGAAAAGCTCCATCGGCAATGAATCCAAAAGAAAACATATTTGCAAATTCATTATTGTTTATGTCAGGAAAGCAACGGTGTGTGATAAATTTGAACAATGCAAGATTAATATTGGCATGGAAACTATATTGTGCTGCCACAAACTAATACATTGTGAAAATGTTCTGCTATCCAACATGTGGATATTAATAGCTTATCCTAAATCATTTTAAACTTTTTGCTAACAAGCAAGAAAAAATTTAGATGTTATGGAATTTGTCATCAAACTTTATAATTTTTTTTTCAATACAATTATTGTTTTTTTTTTTTTTGCTAGATCATTTAAATCTCAGTCTATCTGTGAACTTTTGGGGATTCTTTATAAGTACTAAATTATATACCTGCATTGTCTGCGTTGCACAGTGCTGTAAGAAAAAACAATTCCCTGCATTGTAATTGTGACAGTTATGAATATAGAAATATGGAAATTTTTATCTATATTTTGCCAGCATTACATTATATGCTATGTATAGACATTATTATATTTTTTTATACCTCCTCTCATAGAAAAAGCCACTAGTCTTAGAATGAGACAACAAGTCATGCGCAAAGAGCAACATATGGTAACCCATAGCAGCCATTAGAGATCTAATTCTGATAAAGTCTGATTAATTTATGTGATTAGTTTTCCTCTCAAATTGTCATTGTGTTTTGAATTGCTTTTCTGAAAATGACAAATCCTGTTGTCACTCCCAATATATATCATATATATGTTCAAATTCTGCAGGGTGAATTTCCAAGATTATTTTCTTTAATTCATTTTTATTTATTTATAAGCATATATTAGATCTATAGAAAAAATATCTTTAAGAAAGAAGCAGGATTGAGTATGCAATAAATATTAATAATGTTATAAGTAAATATCTGTTATACAGTCGATTTTATGTTCCTCTGTAGATTATCCTTTTAAATTACTATTAATCTCTGTAGTCATGTGACTAATTTTTCAAATGTGTTCAATTGCTATATATTATATTATACATAAAGAAATGCTAAATTATCTAATTAGGTAAATATAAGTTTATTTTTTAATGAAAAAAATGCATGCTGCAGTTGTAGCACCACTCATCACTCATGAATCCCAGTGTTATTACTGCTTTACAGGGGGGTTGTCATTTAGCTTTAGGAGTGTGACAGGCTAACTTTGTCAGTTGTCTCATAATCTTGTTTGACATATGCCTAAAATGCCCATCATGACGTACATCAACGCACATAAACACATCATAAATTGCATCGATATGTATCAATGCATGTTATGATGCATGCTAACATTCAATGTAAAGTACGCTGTAATCATTCTGTACTGTGATATCCCTCTTCTAAGCCCCTCTGACTCCATTACAGTCTCCGTAACTAATAGCCAAGCAAAGTAAGGAGCACTGCTCTTGCAGCTCGCTGACCTATAGCTGTCTGCTGTTTCAGAGATAGGAGAAGGAGAGAGAGCTCAGGCCCCCAGTCTATCTCTATTATCATACCTCTAGTTTTCACACCTGCATCCTCATACTCTGAAGGCATGTTGTGCTGGATCCCAATTACTGAAATCAGAAAAAACCCTCTCTGTGTTAACACTAGACTTTGGGCAAACCTAAAAGTTGCACCAAACTTCCCTTTTGCTGCATTGGTCTCCCCAACAATTTTTTTCAGCAACCTTCATTATCAATTCTTCTCTGACACTGCTGACAGCACAATACATTACAAACCTCAGCTCCTTGGTAAAATATATTGTGGGCAGCACGGTTGGCTCAGTGGTTAGCACTCTCACCTTTGAAGTGCTAGGATCAAGTCTCTGCCAGGACATTATCTGCAAGGAACTTGTATGTTCTCCCTGTGCCTACCTACATAGGTGAGCTCTTTTGAGGGACAGTTAGTGATATGACTATGAACTTTGTAGTGCTGCGTAATATGTTGGTGCTACATAAATACTGGTAAATAATAGTTATGTCTGTGCTCGTGCACGGGAGGTACACACGTACAGTAATATGACACACTGTACTGCTTTGTTCACCCTATTCATGTATGTGTAGCAGAAATTTGTGTGAAACAACACCATGACAGCAGGTAGATGAATCTCAGCAAGGAAAGGGGGTTTATTAGCTGTCATTGTTGTCTCTCACACACTGGGCCTGACTTATTAAAGCTCTCCAAGGCTGGAGAAGATAAACTTTCATCAGTGAAGCTGGGTGATCCAGCAACTCTGTAATGAATCTGGTCCAGGACTAAAAACATTTGCTAACAAATAGCAAATGACTTTTAGGAAATTCATTCCAGGTTTGCTGGATCACCGAGCTTTACCAATGAAAGTGTATCCTCTCCGGTGTTGCAGAGATTTAATAAATCAGGCCCACTATATCAGCACTTAATCATTGCTTGCATTTGGGCATGCTATAGAATGCCCATCTAATGACAGGGAGGAGGATAAACAATGTAGTTCAACAGGCAGAAAATACCTGCCAATGCCTTTTGTGTGCAAGACACAGTGTGCAGGGAACTAGGACTGATCTCTTTCAGCACAGGAGAACAATACCTACAAGTGTGCAAAGCAAAAATAAAAGAGTTCAGTAGTAATATATTTCTCAAATTGTTTTTAAAATCTGTTGTTTAATTCAGAATATTTAATTATGTTAAACACATTAAGGCGTTTATAAGTTACTTTGTGTCTTTATGGACAGTGATTTTTTGGGTATTGAAATATTGTATGACTTGTTTCATGATTGTAAATTAAAAGCGTTAGCCTCTCTGGATAGCAACAATATATCAAAGGGCAGCTGAAAAGCAGGGTGGACGATATTGTTTACAACTTTCTGAGAAATGCTTTAACCTCAGCAATGTCACTGAAGCAACGACCTCATTTAGCTATTGCCATTTAGCATTTGTAAAGTAATCTGTAAGCAAGGGATTCTGTCTGCTCAGATTCTCTGTCGCATAACAAGTAGCTTTAGTAACTCTAGCTGCAAGCTAGAAATTCCAGCACTAGCTAGCCAGCTAGCACTTCTTTTTTAATTGCTTTATTTCATATACAAACTTTGAAAAGGTAAGGGAAGATAAAATGAGTACTGCAAACAAAGAGCATTATACATTTTTAGTATGTAGTATGGTAAGTAGAAGTATCTGGAATTGAAAAATTTTGAGTTGAAATGATTTGGGTTGGAATGGTCAAGACATGTGAGTCAGATTTCATATTCATATAGTTTTTTTTTTTTTTTTTGGTTCATCCAGTTTGGCTGTATTGCCTGAGCCATACCCTATAACTGTTGAAAGGTAAAATATGTTGTGTTTATTTATTAATTTAAAAAAATTGGTTCACCCTGATATCAAAACCAGTTCATTTCCTGAGCTTAGGGCCCCTCTCTAAAAAGTTTTTTGCAACCTGGCTTACCAATGAAAGAAAGGGGCCCTTACACATTCCCAGAAGGGGCTGAATCAAGCATAGAAAAACAACACAATGAATAAAATATATTTGCAATGATTTTATCTAAAATGTACCTAAATATTACAAACGATGAGATTCCACAAAAATCCATCTAGCAATGGCTGCTTTTGTTGCATAATCGCAGGAACTCTTCCCACTTACCCACTTCCCACTTTGAATAAAGGGGCAGGGTCCTGCATAGTTTACATGTGCTCAGCCTGTGAAGCAAACATTATACCTCTCTGTTACAGGTATATGAGTGGGATATCCAAATTTGGAATTCTGATCAAATCAAATCAGAATATAAAACAGAGGTTACATTGTAAAGTGCTTTAGATCAGAATACAATACAGGCTTAGTGTTGACTGTTCAGATGTGCGTGAGTACTTCATATACAGAGAATCGTTGCCTATTATTAAATAAACGACATGGTTAAAGCCAGTCAAACAACTCAAAAATGAACTTGATACAAGTAAACGTCTTAAAGTTAAGTTAAACAGACACTATTTACTTTGATTTTTAGACTCAATACATCACTTTTCATGTGTTACCATTTTCCAGGTACTGGTTGGAAATACATTTTATGCCTTTTGCCTTATTTATTGTGCTGCCTGTGCTGCTGCAAAATAGTATTATGAAAAGTAGCCATATTTGCCATAATAGCCAATAAAATTACAGCATGGGGAGCAAGGAAACATACCAAAATTCAATGTAGTTTAATGTCTGAAACTTTTAGAATCTTAAATTTCTACCCATAAAACAAAGCCATTTGGTTTTCTATATCCTAAATGGTCAATTGAATAGCCTAATACAATTGTATGCATTTCATATTTGATTTTTGGTATGACTTTTGATTATTTTAACAGATGGGAATAGATTTAGAGATGCAAGAGTGGGAAGGATGGTTTTAAAGTGTGATTTGGATGTTGTCCTGTATTCGTACTCTATAGAAAATACTTGTGAGCATGAAACACATAAAGTTTGTATCTGGTGCCATTAAAAAAATTGTTTTTTTCTACAATGCATTTGTACAGTAAATCCTTCATATTCTCGGTACTTATCTGCTGGCAAGGAGTAGCAGACAGGCACCCGTGCATAGTAAATAGGCATAAGAATTGTAATTTAACTAGAGCAGTTTGTTTATTATTTGTACAAGGGAGATTGTTTATATCAAGCAGCATTAAAATAATAAAAAACCAAAACCCTAATTAACATTTGCTGCAAATATCTGTTGACAATGAAAGAGGAGTTTTTACCACCGCTGCCACCACCCTAATAGCTAGGAAGTCAGTTTCTGCTCCAAACTTAAGAATTAAATGATGCTGTAAATAGACAAATGTCTATTTGTAATACCCTATAAAAACAAAAACAATAAAATAAAAATAAATTATACTGTGTTTTGTTTTTTATGTTTGCATGTATGGTGGTACCAAAATTGTAAACTGAATTCTTATACTGTTTGTAGTTGTTTAGCGTAATGGTTAGTGTTCTGATCAAGTATACACAAGGACATGGGTCTGAGGCTGTCCATACTTTTAAGACTGTAAAATTTAAGTCATACTGAAAAAGTCATGATATGGTGAAGTAACATTGTAGTTACATGTTGTTTTTGTTTACATCACCTATTGTTTAAAATCCTTTCTCCTGTCCTTCCTGTACTCCCCCTGGTCATGCAGAGCTTAGTGTCAGATCCCTGGTGCTTCTGCATGCATGCTGCCCTAGGTTATCCCCACACATGATGCTGAGACTGGATGAATAAAATAAGTTAAAGCGGATAGCTGAAAAGAGATGGCAAAGGGCACTGGCAAACAGTGGAGGAGGGATTAATGACAGTTGTAGTCCGTCAGACACACGATAATGTGGGCTCAATATACCTGCTACAGCTTCAAATGCTTTTAGTGTGAAATGTGAAGTATACAGGGGAATTCGACTATTACCTTTAAACCCAATTGATACCCACCTATCCCTATTCTGTCTCAGATGCCACCATCTTCTCCATTTTTTCTTTCTGTATACTGATCTTCGGTCATCTTGATTGGCTGGCCTGGTATGACGTAACTCCTGTCCAGTTCATTCAGCAAGAAAGCGGCGATATCTGGTTATCCCTGAAAGCAAAGGCTGAGATGCGTATGACCAGCTTGGCAAAATGTGACAGAAGGGTGTCAATCATGAGGTTTCCCTTTCTGCAATAATCCCCTGCCTGATTGTAAATTTTCAATTGGGACTTTTGTTCTAATTAATGTTAAGAGGACTTTTTGCAAATGTGAAAGAATAAAGATAGAATTGTGGTTTAGTTTTAGTGATCACCCTAAACCAATTACCTTAAATGATACACATTTTTTAGTATCTACAAAGTTTTCACGAAAAGGATATCAAATAACAGAATATTAAGAACCATTCATCTTTATATCAATTTAATTTTTTATGTGTAGATATTAATGTGGCCTTCTTACCACTGAACCATTTAACTTCTATTCTGGTCAAGGCTGATTATCTCTAATTTCAGAAATGTCTACACTTGAAACATTTTAAATTATAAGATGCTGAATATAGAAACACTGCCTGTTCTAATGAGTAATGATGAGTGGGATATACTGATAAAATCAGACAATGGACAGTCAAACATCAAAAATGCAGGCATTAACTCAACAGAAAGAAACATATTCCTTTCCCGATACAAAGCATTGAATTACGTTTTGAATATACAGTTCAATATTGGGCACCAGTTCACAAAAAAAGTAGTATAACTGAAAGGAGCAGAGAGAAAAGTAGCAGAGTTAATGAGGAGCACAGAGGACCTTGGCTATAAGTAAAGAGTAGTTGAACAAAATGTGTTCACCTTAATTGAGGGAGGATATGATCACCTTGCATAAATTCTTAATGGTCCATATAGTGAAACTTGCTGTAAATGTATGTACTTGAAGCCAAGATTTCTTTTTTGCATTTCAGTTTTGAATAGAATATATATTGCTCTCTGTGTTCCCCCGATTGTGACTCCCCTCTCAATTTATCCTTGTGACTGCAGTTACAGGAAAGAGAAAATCTAAAATGTTTAGCTATCACCATAACAAGAATAGAAGGAAAATCCACAAATGGTGACACTAATTTCAGGGAAACTGCCAAAAAATTTTTTTCTCACTTTAGGAAAAGTTCTTTGCACAGGGTAAAGTAGATGGGATTTACCTCATTTCCAATAACCCTTTGCAACTCCCACTTAAACACCATTAAACCACACAAATTATTTAGAAAAGTTTGTGGGCCATACTGAACATAGACAATTGTAAACAACAACAACTAATATTAACAGATACATTCTGAATGGAGCTGAAGGTCCATGAAGGCACCCAAATCGACCATCCTCTTGGTTTGGGCTCTCCCCCTGCAGATACTAGTTTTCTGTCAGGCCCCTAAGCCCCAACACAGCGCCTCGGGGACAACTATTTTGCATCTGACGTTCATCCACTCCACCTTATGAGGAAAGCTATTCCTCCTTTCCTACCCTTTACCAATTAATTGTCAAATATAATCCCTTCATGGACCTCATATTCCAAACACTGCTGCCATGACAGTTAAGGAAAACACTAACCCCACTCCTCCCACTTGTACCCTCAATATGTATGGCAGGGCCTGAAGGAAAAGCCCCACACAGCTCACAGGCAACTGATCAGAACCCAGCTTACCCCCCTCACACCACCTTACTGACCACATCGTTCACTTGATTCCCTCTAATCTGGTAAATCCACCACACCACACCCTATCTTCCTTTAACTTTTTCTTGTCTATAACTTCCCTTCTCACCTTGTCATGTAGGCCCTCTGCATATTTCTCCCTTTTTTTTCTCCAGGACTATCTCTAAATGTTGTGAGTAAAGAATGGGAAGTAAAAACAGACAAAGGCACAGCGAGGCAAAAAATAACACACTGATAAGTGGGGTAAATCCCTACTATATCCCAAAAGGTTCTTTTAAATATTATTAATCATGTCTCAATTAATAAAAATTGAGGTAAATGTATTGCTGATTTATTTTATTTGTATTGTTGGATAGATTTCACTGACTTCCTCTCTTGTCTGTGGCACAGTGAAGTGTATTTGTAACTTGATGGAACTATATGTAAAAGGTAAATCTCACACTGCCTATGCATTAAAAATAGTTTTGTGGAATAAAACAATGCCATGTGAATAGGGAAACTGCAAATTTTTTATAGATATGGAGATGCCTAAACAAAATGCTTAACTTCTTTTTTAAAGATTTTAAGAAAAAAAATTGGAAAAAAAGCTGTTATGGGTTGGAAAGGCAAACAATGACATTTGCAACATATGGAAAGACCAGTCTGCAGAGAATAGGCAGAAAGAAATGCGAGGAGCCTGTGATAGGGGAGAACTAGATGTAGGGCAAGCATGACTGGGTGGGAAGGTTGAGCTTGGTAGGTTGGGGTAAAAGCAGAGGTAGTAAAGAGTGGAAAAAATAAAAAGTGGGTTTAGAATACATTAACTAGGAAAGTGGCGTTAAGACCTGAGGTCTGGACAGCAGGAAGATGATTTCCAGCCTTCCTCCTTGTTATGGTTGAGTTGTTCCTGGGAGCCTTATTTCAAAAGATGCAGTGGTTATATAACTTCAAACATCAACCATGTTTTCCCAAAAAAAGCTTCAACAAAAACTCAAACAAATGGGATACAAGATACAATTTTTACAATTTAAAGAACAAGGATCAAGCTGACCATCTTAATATTTTGTGACTGAATTTAAAGTTAATCAGAAACCAGAACTGTAGCCTGGAAAAGATTAGAAAAGTGGTATATTAATCAAAGTACCAAGTAGAAGTAGATTATAAAGAAATATGGTGGTGCGTTATCCAGTCCAGGATATCTAATATTATCTCTATTTACCTTGACAAATGTTTCTGTGGTTGCAAAGTCACAGGATATTTGTTGCATAGTTAGTGGTCATGTCTCTTTGCTATGACAGTCTGGTCAAAGGTCTTTAGATTATTAACATTTTCGTTCCATAAAACGCCCCTAGAACCAGTGTCATGCTCGTCTACATTAAACAAATAAAAACATTAAAATAATACCAAATTTTAAATCATTATATCCCTATAGCAGCTGAATTACCTATTGTAAGAAATTGGAACAGGCATCTCCCTTTTTCACTAAAATCAAGAAGTGGAAAAAATTTGGATCACTGAGAAATTAACTGTAAGGCCCGGATCTATGTCGGTATTCCCCAGACACCAATCCTCCAATCTATGCCGCAGTCTTTGCCTATAGCAGCCCCCGCTCAGCCTCAGGAGACTGGTTGTGTCTCCCAGCATTCGGTTGCCCCCAGGAATTACTGCCCAAGGGTTGGTGTCTGGAGATAGACCAGCAGCCGACGCGGCTCCCACTAAATGCAGAGTACAGAGCCACGAATGCAGAGTAAGATGATAGGAATCCAAAAACAAGCCAAGGTCAAAAACACAGGAAATCATTCCATCCAGCGCAGCACAAAGGGTGAGGCAAAAACATAGTCAGGGTCACAAGCAGAGGTCGGTTCAGGCAGAATTCAAATGGATAATCAGAAAACAAGCATAGATCAGTAACAGGAAAATTCACAAAAACCCTCCAACACACAACAGACGTTATAACAGGCACCACTGACTGGGAGCAGAGAGGCTATAACACCCCAGCAGCCAATGACAGCTCTGGGATTAACAGGAACTACTCGGCAATCAGCTGCACACAACTCAATTCCCTTCAGCTGTGCAGCCTCAGTGCAGGGGATGCTGAGGGAAACCTCAGCCACAGGGATGCTGCAACCTACAGGATACTGATCCTGCAACCCCAGTGCTACTGTGAGCGTAGCCACCAGAGGGAATGGCTGTGTGCGCCCTCCCGCTGTGAGGTATCACCTGGGTACTTGATCTCGGAGAGCGCCTCCTAACACTAGATAATGGAAACTGTATATTTCTATTTTCATGGAAAAGTGGATAGGACAAGTAGAAGGGGGGCCTCCCGCTAAATATATTGTTTGCTTTTTATTTACTTCTGCTCTCTCACACAATATGACCCACTAGGCCCCCTATCATCAACCCATAGACACTTCCCACACCTAATTTGTCTTTACTACCCCCTCTTTTAGATCCCTTGTTTAGTGCTCTTTCTTATTGAATTGTCATCTTTTTTTAATAGAAACCTAAACACAACTGTTGAACAATTTTGAGTATTTGTTGAAATTCACAATAAAATGATATTTGAAACTGCTCAAGAAGTGATATAATAATGGTGCTTTTCCTTGATCTTGAAGAAAATCCGGAGGCTGTTTACAATTAAAACCTAGAATTATTTACTCTCACTGGCCACTTTATTAGGTATAGCATGAAGTGCTTATTGTGGCATAGATTCCTCAGAAACTGAAAAAAATCCTCTGGGATTTTGGTCTATATTGACATGATCACATCATTCAGCTGCTGCAGATTTGTTGGCTGCATATTAATGATGCAATTCCATTGATGCTCAGTTGGATTGGGATATGGGCACTCTGCAGTCCATTTGAGTACTAAAAACTAATTGAACCAATTTGAGGTGATTTGAGATGTTCGGCATTGAACATTATCCGAGTTGAAGTAGCCATCACAATAACTAACATAAGGCAACCAACTAGAGCAGTAACATTTAAACAATGCTCAGTTGGTATCAAGGAACCCAAAGAGTGCCAAGAAAAAATCCCCACACCATTACACTACCACCATCTGGGTGAGTCATTTAATCTGCCGGGCACCAACAACCATGCATATTCAAAGTCACTTAATCCTTTCTCTTTCTGATTTTTGGTTTGAAATTTAGCAGGTCATCTTGACATGACATGTCTGTATACCTAAATGCATTGATTTGGTACTATGTGATTGACCATTTAGATATTTGTGCATAATAGTGCTTTAAATTATGCTTAGGAGCTGTTCAGAAATGTAGCAGATACAGTACTTTCCTTACACATGGTAAAAATGTCTAATACAAGTTTAAAACGTGTTGCAAACATAATTAAATGATTTGTGTCAGGCAAATGGCAAAACCCATTGCAAATCCAGCTTACTCACCTAAAGTGTTTGTCTAGTCAAAATGTTTTGAATGTAGTGACAAAGAATTAGAACCCTATTTTACTGCTATCCACATTTTTTCCTTACTTTTTATCCAGATTGATTTATATCAGTTTCAACAGTGAGTACACATAATGTAGTAAGATCTGCATTTTTACCTGGAGAGAGTGAGGTCTATTAACATTGCTGTATTAGTTCTAGAAGCTGACACTTTATTTTTCAAACTCAGTTTAGTAAAAGCTAAACTTTTATGAGAAATAAGAATTGTTTTTACAAATATCTTGCTGTTTTATTCTGAGGTACAGACAATTTATTTCCAGTCTTAGTGTGCTAAAAGCTGTCTCTTGTGGTTTTAGTCCCAGATGCTATCTAGATATAGACACAGTTAGTGTACTAAAAGGTATATTTTGCCTATTTTTTTTTTAATAGTAAGTGTGACAGTCTTTTAAATATCTTCAGTTCCTTTTTTCAGAAAAGGATGCATTACTGAAGCATTTCAATGTAATGGTGCCATTCTATCCTAGATTGGAAGCTCTTTGGGGCAGGGTTCTCTCCTCTTCCTGTGTCACTGTCTGTCTCTGTCTGCAACAGCTATTTAATGTACAGCGCTGCGTAATATGTTTGCGCTAAATAAATCCTGTTTATTATTATTATTATTATTAATAATAATAATAATAATAATAATATTAATAATAATAATATGTCAAATGCCTCAGTTCGCATCCTGACCTGGCTGGGATTTGTAACCACCAAATGAGGTTATAATATGAATGCTGGGATTGCATTTGTAATTGTCCCAAATTTGTCTGTATGTTTCTTGAGGTGGAATAATATGGCAAAGAAGTAGCTGCTGTTTTGATATATTTATTGTGTTCATGGTAATGGTATACATACACAAACAGTGCATCCTTTTTTAACAAATTGGCACTGGATCTGGGTACATAGTGGCTCACTTTCCAATTTTTAATTTTTAAAGTTAAAACTCTATATGAGTTGTCTTGTGGGCTTAAAAATTATATATCATATCTGCATTTATTTTTTCTGTTTGTTATAGCTTATGAACATCTGGCCAATACATTAGATGAAATTAGGTGATTTACATAAACACAGGAAAAACATGTGGCATGTGAAAATATGCTGATTGAAATGAAGTGTTATGTCTTTAGGTTATTCACATGTTTTTTATTGGGTAAATAGGAAAGGAATGGAATGGTGCTGGGAAGGGTAAGGTTAATTATGGCTAATAAAAGCATCCAGGAAGCCGTTCTTGGTAGTAGTTTTCTTTGGTTTAGAAATAAACAGCTTCTACAGCCATGTAACTTCCAACTGTGAGTTTGCGTTTTATTTAAGGTTGGGGGTTTGAAGGGAGGGGCTGAGTAACTAGATGCTCATCTCTCCAGTGATCCCATACTGAGTGCAATTGCAGTATCAAACACTGTTGGTTTATATAGAGATTATCCCTTTAGCCACGCAATCTAATTTATTTTTTGGGCATCTCCAGCAACACTCAGTGAGGCTGTGCACAGCTGAAGGGCAGACTTTATAGTCTTTCTGCTCCCAGTCACCAGTGCGTGTTGTATCGTTAGGTGGGCTAACTTTCTGCTCGTGTATGAATCGCCAAACGGCCAAATGGCTGGCTGCTGACATCCTGCTCTTCTCCACTATTTACCAATGTATTAAAGTAGAATATCTAACATCATGTAAAAAAACATCTCCCCTATTCCTTTCCTTTCTATGAAAATAAGGCTCCTATGACTATGAGATATCAAGTAGATACATTTGATGACCATCTATATGAAACAAGTTAAAAACATTGATCAAACAATTTCAGTCATGAAAGTCATTCAGTCAAGATATCCCCTGAGGAAGCTTTTGGAGCTAAACTCGTCGGGATCGAGCCCAAAAATTGAAATTTGCCTCTACGACTCTATATGATACCCTGACTATGGGTATACTAATATACAAATGGAAGTTAAGACCACTATGTATAGCCTAGCTTTTAGGATAGCAGATCTATGTTAATTCTAGGACAAATTTGATGATTTATTAGGATTCATTTTTAATAACTAGCATATTTAAAAACTTCGGCAAAAAGCTTTTCCTTTCTCACATTTAGGCTACATACACACATTAGATTTTTGTCATTCGAAAGGATATTTCACGATCCTTTCCAACGACAAAAAGCTGAAAGATGCATGAACGAGCCCTGTACATACACAGCACCATTCTGCCCTATAGAGAGGGGAGAACGAGCGAGCAGCAACCCATTGCGCTCTTTCCTCTTCACTTGTATTACGGATTCCTGAACGACATCGTACAAGCATTGTATAATCAAAAAAATTCTGGGCTGATACCTGACATTACCTGACGTGTGTATGTAGCTGTAGTCTTGGTATTTTATTGACAAACTGTGAACACAATAGCTGTTCCTTCAATGTGTTCCTTAATATTTCAACTGTTTAACTGGAAGTAAGCTTTGCATTGTGACCAGCATATGTGATGAGGTGGTTTTATGGTAAAGGAAAGGGGGTCTTATCATAAAGAAAGTTCTTACTGTGAAACATGTCGATTATTGACCCCGCACAATCTGTTGTTTCTGTAATGGAAGATCTCTTCTACCTCCCCTGTACTGGGGTTCTTTTGGCTTATATTTAAGTTGATAGGGGATCTATTGTATTTGGTACACAAATGTTTACTACACTAATGTATTTTATTGATATAATATTTTAAGCTTTTATAAATAGAAATAATTGAATTGTATGATATGTTTGTTTAATTAGCAATTCAAAATATGCAGAAAGAAAGGGGACTTACTTGGCACATGTATAAAACCAAATAACAAAAACTATTTATTTGGAAAATATTAAAACACCAATAAAAGATTATGCCATTTGTCTTAAAATGCAAGATGTATTTTGATGTTCAGAGGCACAATCTGAACATCAATATTGCTCATAGATTAGACCATAGTATATCAAATGATTTAACAGCTAACAGCTTTAGTATAGCATCTCACAACATTAGAGGGTGTCTAGACGCATTTCATGGTCAATGCCGCTTTATCAGGATAATAACGTTGAGAGATAATTACTTATAGCATATTTTATACATTACAGTATCTTGTCATCTTGTCAGACTGACAATTTATGCATTTGTTCAGAATTATCTAATACTTTTGTTAATTTAAGATAGGCATATGCTATATATTCACTTTTAAAAACCAGTGTTTCCCAGAATAGCTCATCTTTTTGTTCACTATTTCTACAGGACAGAAATATTTAATGTTATAAAAAATATAGCAAAAAAATTTTTCATTCAAATTGAAGCTCCTGGAACTTCAGCCATCAAATGTAATTATAAGAGTGTAGCGTTAGTTTAAAATGTCCATGGGGCATCTGTCAGTCAACCTCCTGTAATTGTGTAGATTGTGTATTACTTCATGTTTATAATGACTTTTTAACATTCCCGTCAGTAAAATGTTCCTGACTGACAGATGTTCTGTGTAGGTAAGATATAGTTCTAGTTTTAATTGTATATATGCCAGTAGTCTGAAATGGTAGTGTTACAGATCAAAGACATTTAAACATAAATTGGGCAGCTTGTCAGGTTCAAAAAACATCACATTAAACAAATTGAAGAAGTCATAAAATACTAGATTTCTGTCCCAAAATGACATATAAGCATTTATGTAAAAGTGCGAATAAGAGGACCTACATATAAGAAAAGAGATATAGAGTTTTTTAGAATTACATTAGAGCTGAGATATTTTAAGTTTCCTAAATATTTTAAGAAACCTAAAGTTTTTAAATAGGTGTATTCAAATTCAAGACATTTAATCATTGAATTATACATTCAAAAAACCAGATACACCACAATTTATAAACAAAAAAACTGTAAAATGTCTATAGCATCTCTAAATATGAGGTGCAGGATATCGTTGATGTGAGATATGATGTATTTTCCTAGTATGTGGGTTATGAAGTGAACGCCACATATTAGGCAGCTTGCATTATAAAGGAGCATCCAGGGAGAGGACCTCAAATGATAAAACAATAATGTAATAAAGGAGCAGAGCAGCCACACAGTATATGAGAAGGTAAAGCATTCAACATAAATTATGTTTAATGGTAGTGATAAAGGGTAAACTAATGTATTTAGGTGTATGCACACTAATACTAACAAATGAATATAACATTTCTTTATTAGCATTTTATATTTTTGTTGGCAGTCCTCTTTGCAATATTTTATTGTCCCTATTTTTCTGTTAATACACCATAACATTTGTAGTAGTGCTTAAAATAGTATAACTGCTAGGGAAAAGTTAGTAGTATATAGCCAGCATTTTAGCTTCCAATGAATAGCTGCCTAAATCTTTATATCTAACAAATTATTGCAATAAGCCAGCATTTTGCTATCATGGAGTAATTTCCAGCCTAACTTGCTTACAGTTTGATTAGATTTAATATTAATCTAAAGTGTTTAATATCAGTTAGTAGAATTTTGCTAGTATGTCTGACCTAATATTTGATGAACTTTAAATGTTTAATCATTTATTTATTGGAACCCATAAGTAACAAAGTGTTTGAACAGCCAATGCTAAGGAAATTACAAAGTCAGTGTTTACCAAGCACCAATTCCCTAATCTGTTCCAGCACTCAGTTGCCTCCAGGACTTATGTGTTTAAGGATTATCTGAAGAACAAGGACTGACATAGGACAATGAGCCCAAAAGACTGCACAATGTCAGGGGGTAACTAATGGTAACCACAATGGTAGGCCGCAGCAGGTTAGGGTCAGAACCAGAGGTTTTAGACTTTGCACATTTGTACATTTTGTTATTTCTCCTAAATAACAAATACACCCACTCTTCTACACATAGTAGTGTAGGTTTATAAGTGTATATTTAAATATATGAATATAATTTTTACCAAATTATCTTCTTACCTACCTTTCTTTAGAACCTCCAGGTTAGTTCAATGAATACCTGGTGAACTGGTGACTCTGTAAAGCTGCGTACACACTTGCAATTTTTGTCGTTGGAAAGGATCTTTCACGATCCTTTCCAACGACAAGGGGCTGCAAGATGCATGAACGATGCTGTACATACAGCACCGTTCATGCTCTATGGAGAGGGGAGGGGGAGAGCGACGGAGCGGCACCCTGCTGCGCGCTCTCCCCTTCCCTTTCATTACGATCGGCTGTCGTCCATCGTCCGTGGATCCGGCAGGTCGGTCGTTCGGACGATGGACGACACCGACTGTACACACGGAAGATTTTCGCCCGATGCCGATTATCGGGCGATAAAAATCTGCCGTGTGTACGTAGCTTAACACTTAGTAAAAAACTAATCACTTTTGATAAGATATAAAAAGTTAGAACCTAGGAGTGCGGATATAGAAATGAAAGAAAATCTGTTACCCAGCTAGAGCTAGTTTGCCCATTTTTACATATGGTACCCAAGAATTGTGTTAGCTGAAATTCCACCTTTGTATTTTGTTTCTGCAAACACAGTCATTGTTGCTTGGAATTTAAAAGTGGTAATAAAGTATTACCTCTAAGGCTCTGATACAGACTTTCACCTGCTCATATACCCTGTGTTATACCTGAAACTTGTATGTCCTCTATTTATTACAGACCATGCATGCTGTTATCAACCCATACCGCGATTGTCCTTCTTTTGACATTGAATGGAAATTTGACTACCCATTGTTGATATCTTAAAACCCTAATTCAGACTAAGCTATTGTTTTCTTTTTAATATTTTTTTTCCACTCTGTTTGTTACTACCTAAGGAATTCTCTTAGCTCAGCTAAAGCCTGAAATGTGCAGCTGCACTACTTTTACACTGTAATAATATAAATAAAGATTAAGAAAAATCTGTGCCTGGATTTGAGTTTTAAATGTCTTACCTCGGTCTACCATCTTGTGTCAATATCCGGTTAGGTACTGTTTGTGCACCTTTTCTTTAACCTGTACTCTTGTCCCTTTCAGCTGATTTACCTGCTGCAAGTACTGTGCTTCTATTTTTTTAATGGTTCCACATTCTCCAATCTTTAGAGCTTCATTTACCACCTTCAGAGCTTCATTAATCACTACTTACCACAAGCTTTCCACTTTTTTGTATCTACATCTACTGTAACCTCATCCAGAAAAGCTTAAGAGGGAGGTTCAAAAGATATTGCCTTTGTCATCTCATTCTTTACTGGGGTGGGTGACATTTCCTCATTTAAATCGAATGCATCAGTCAGCCTCACTCCTTAATTACACTTTTATCCATGTGGACAATTCATTGGATTATGGCCAGTTGAAACTAGTATATATAGGAACTTCAGTGGTTTTCATATGGACCACCAAAGCTTTGTGGGATCCTTATGTTTTTATTTACCAGTTGGATAATGCCAGCTATATTTTCTGTGCACTGAAATATTTTAAAAATGAAAACGTTTGTAATCCTGTAACTGCATAAACAAATTCTATGCAATTTTTATGATTATAGGCATTACTTAATGCAATAGTGGGTTTAAATATTATGCATCCTTTATACAGTGAAATAAATACAGCTGAATTTTAGCATTATTTCCAATTTTCACTTCCACAGTTTAATTTATTAAAAAACAGTTTTTCCTAAGCCAATATCAGACATATTCTGGTTTTCTTTTACACGTGGTAATACCATTTTCCCTGCTTTGTGCTCTCTGATTTACTGCCACTTGCTTTATAAAATTGACAATTTTCTCTAAAGATTTTTCAGTATGAGAAGATTATAGTTTTGTCAATAACAGACGCAGTAGGCCAAGTTTCAGATATCATACAATGCTGATTGTCAGAACAGCTTGCAAATCCTTGGTATAGACAGTTGCTTTCACCTCAAGAGCTAGGACATTATATTAAGAAATGAGAATGTTTGATCACAAACTGAGATATTAACATACTTTAGTTAAACACACAGGACGTAGCACAATTCTAACAAAAGCATTCAATTCTGTAAAGCTTTTTATTGCCCCATTTCTATTTCCCTATTCTCTCATTTTCTCCTATCTCCCACTAAGGAAATCACAGCCTCATCAATGTCATTTGCCAATGAACTTGGCATGGTATGATTCAGCTTGGAGATCACACCCTCAGTTCACAGCCAGACAATATTGTAATGTTTTGCAGAAACTAATTATCTTCAGAACGTCTGCCCTGAAGACAGGCTGAGAAGATAGGAAACATGTAATGCAATTATGGGCTAAAAATGAATATAACATTTATTTACTAAAACCATTTTTTAAATGCAAACTTTACCTGAGGGAAGTAATCCTTGATTTACACAGTTTTTGACACTTTAGAAGTACGGGTGCAATGTGAACATGTTTGAAAAGAGTTATGAGTGCAAGCAAAGGTCATAAAAGAGTTATAACCAGCTGCTAGGCAGTTGGAGAGATTACAAAAAAACAATAGGAATTCCTACAAAGAATAAAATATAGGACAATAGCAAAAAAAGAATTGCAGAAATTACAGAACATGAAAGGGTATAAATGACCTAACAAATGTATGTAGGTGATGTAAGTACTGATATAATTTTTTGAGCAATAAACAAGCCCTCCTTTTTTAGCAATTTTATTGCCCGCTTGATTGCCACAGAAAGCAAAAAAAACTAGTAAATGTCTTCCCAAGTTTTATACATAATACCTGGTCAGACAGTAACATACCTGAATTGTGGAATAGTTGTTGGAAGAGAGACTATATCATGAAGTAGAGTGGTGGAAATGTAAAAGATTAGGAAATAAGACAGAAGAAAGCACCATAAGAGAACTGTAGAGCCTGGGATGGGGATTGTTGAAGGAGTACACAAGAAATACATAATGTAATAGAGGAATGGATATAGACAGGAATGATGCACTTGACCAGATTGTTATGGGGTATTTGGTGAAACAAATAGGTGGGGTGCTAATTGTGTATAAACTTTTGCATTTTTTAGGTTTGGTAAATATATCAAACTACACTTCAGTCTGAATAGAACTATGAGCAGGTGGAGGAGGAGATTTTGACTGTGGAGAGACAAGTTCTTTATGGGAACATGTAAAGATGTGATTTTTATTTTTGACCACTGCAACTGTAGCCATTAAAATAATAACCTCAGCATAATGTAATATAAACATATGACATCTGACTGAAGGCACCACGTTCATATTTTGGAGAGAACAGTTAGTAATTTAAGCACAGTATGTAAAGAAATCAAGTCATCTGTGAACCAAGAATGTTTAAATGGAGATATGGAGCGCTCACAGTGGGGAAGATTGGTGGATGGAAAAATAAGGCTCCATTAGTGCTTATAAGTGAGGACATGGGAGGAAATCAATCACCTTTCACTGGAAACTCCTAATGGAGCCATGTTTTTGACACCAAACTTGGTAGAATAGAGTAAGAAGAGTTGTTTTACTTTTACATGTATTGAGCAATATCAACTTTATGTATATTATGATAATTATATGCAAGCACTACATGTACATATAGGCTTTTGGCCACTCCATATGTACCTCTGCTTTATCCCCTGATACAGGCTTCTTCCTGGCCACAAAATCATTGTATTCACACTGTACTCCACTGAGAGCAAGAAATGGCAGCCAAGTCCAACATTGAATTAAATAATTAATTAATTTCTAAAGGAATTGCAAATACAAAATCGCAGCGAATTGAAAGATGTGTTACTGCTGAGCATTTCCACCTAGTAACAATGGGCAACAGGTTATCAAGTAACTTGGAGTCTCTTGCATTTCAGCTCTGTAGGCAAAGCCACATCATATATTTAACATCTCAAACTTTATCTAACATATATTTAGCATGTATATCAGAGAGACAAAGGCAGTGATATAGATGAAAAAAGTATTATCATATTCTTATTCCCCCTATGTCACTACCATATCCTGCATATTCTTTCAATTGACTGCTTCAAATCAGAACAATGAGAAGTTGAAAAAATAAAATACAATGCTGCAAAAACTCCAGGTTCACAAAAATAGTATTATATTACCAGGGAGGTATTTTATTACCAGGAGCCTTTACATGATGAATTTAGCTGTACTCATGATCTGACTGGTGGTGCAACATCCAACTATAGACTGCCAGTTGCTCTATAGGGAACATTCAATATATTCCCTTAAAGCAAATGTAGACCTCAGGAAAAAAGTTCCAAACAAGGGAAAACACTGTAAAAAAAAATTCTGCTAGACAAAACAATGTCTCTTCTGAGATAGTTGACTTCTCTCACATGATTCCATGTGGCCAAGACCCAGTGTAAAGATACATTTACAAATATAAATCACAATATCTGTGATAAAAGACAGAAAATAATTATTAGGAAAGCGATGGATTTGCTTCTTTAATAATGTCATCAAAGAAATTGTGTGGATGGAAACGAGCAGAGGTGAAGTACACGATTAATGAAAATTTCAGCTGTTTTAAAATACTTTCGACTGGTAATTGCTTAGTATTACATTTTGTGGATTGAAAAATCTCAAAGATAGGTTGATCCATAGTCATTTTTATTGACCCTGCAAATCACAACTAATAATAAACAGCTTCCTTTCACTTTTAAAAAGGTATCATCATCAATGCAGCAGGAGTACAAGCAATCCACGAGCAATATGCGGGTCCATGCAGTGGTCTGTATGTTGTATCCAATTATAGCTACTGTTGTAATCAGGGGAGTGGTCAAAGCCCATCAATTGGGGTACATGCCCTAGATCTTCTATTGCAGGGGTGTCAAACTCAAATACACAGTGGGCCAAATTTGAAAACTTAGACAAAGTCGCGGGCCAAACGTGAAACTGAAATAGCACGCTACTACAATTCCCTGCGTCAAGAAAACAGTCCAATGCGGAGCCTAATGAGTAGCTAGAACTCCCTCTTTACTGAAATAGCACTGCTACTACAATCCCCTGCATCTATAAAACAGTCCAATGTGGGGTCACGCATAGGCAGAGAGTCTGCTTGTCTATAGACGCCAGTGATGCTGGGAATTGTAGTAGCAGGCACTATTTCAATGCAGCTGCGAGCCAGCTGCAATTCATATTCAGGATTCCTTTGGGGGCCAAAAAAAAAGGTTTGGCCCGCGGGCCAGAGTTTTACACACCTGTTTTATTGGCTGCATTTGGTCTCTTTGCTAGCAACTCTCGCTTCCAACTAACAAATGTACATTTGCTTCCAACTAACAAATGTACATACCTAAATTTGCTCAATAGTAGTATTCAGATAGTTCCAATTGAAGTTGATTCCAACTCAAAATAATTCTAACTTGAAATTCCAACTTCAGTTCATAGCTCAAAATTTGCACAATCCAAATTATGATCTGACATTACTATACATGCCATTGACGGGTATTTTAAGCCTCAAGACTATGACAACTATCATCTTCTGGTGGACAAATTGGTTGAACTCTACTTAGTCTGTTGTTGGCAAGTATAATACGGCTCATTAATGAAATATTATCTGATTCAGAATTTACTCATCTAGTTGGATTTCTTTATTGATCCAGCAAAAGTTAAGCAGGACAGCACTTTACCCTTTTTGGGTGTATTGTAAATCAAACTCTTTAAAATTCCAAACTTTGTTTAATCCAAAAGTGTTAAAGCTAATTGATAAAGACACACACTTAGACAAAAGAAAAACATAGTAAAAACTTTTAAAACCATTTTGTATACTTCTGCACGATACACATAAATTACCATTATGTGCTTGGTTTTCAAAAAAGTGCTTCAAGAAAGTAGAAAGCAAAATGTAGAGGGTAAAAATGATATAGGTCAGAAAACAGCCTAATCCCCTTTTCATCACACTCAAAACATTTAAATCTTGGTGCTTGAAGTTACTATGTTACTAAAACAAACATTTTAATCTCAGATAGCTGATGCTCATCTCTTCTGTAAATTACTGCTGTATTACAGAGAAAATGCTGGTGGAAAACGCTCTGAAAAAAGTGCCTGATTCTCCTGCTCCATACTGTGGTTCCTTCCACTGGTAGTATGGTAATGATGTAGGGGTTGGTAATAAGAAACACTTTGTGTGCAAAGTAATAAGAGTTTAAGAAGACTCTTCCAGCAATGATTTTTCTGCAAAACAGCTACAATCTGCATTTCCAATGGCAGAGAAGATGAATATAAAATAACTGTTAACCAGGGCCAGATGTTGTACAAATCTATCTTTTTGTTACCTATAATTAAGTAGCAGGGACTTAAATGCTACATTTTGCAGTTTGGGCACATTGAGCACTTACAGCTTAATTATGTGTTAGTGTTTTAATATAAAGCATATGGTGGCCTCATTCTAAGTCTGTGGGAGAATTTGGAAATAAAAATATCCCCCTTTAATGGCATTGTTCTAAGGCATATGAACAGTTAAATACAGTTGGAGTAAAGTGGTATATAGCAGAAGTCTGCAATAAAAGAGGCTGTAATAAGATTGTAGTGTAAGGATTATTCCAGTATAAATTCTAGATGACATTTTTGGAAGATTAATATAATAGGAGTGCTGCCACTTTAAGAGCATTGTGCCGTGCTCTTTTCAAATCTTTGCAGAAAGTGCAATATTATGAGTTCTTTTCATGTGGAGCCTTCATAATCTGATTTTCCTCAGACACTAGAGGAGTTTGATATATGGGTATCTCTTTCTGAAATTGGTTTACACGGGTAGGAAAGGGAGATTTTTTTCCACAAAATATAATAATGTTTTGGTATCAGAGGCCTGACACTGAAACATTTAAGTATTATATGCAAACGTGTGCTGTCAGCTTTCATCACCCGTCCTGCAGATCCCACTAGAAATAGTATGATTATTTCTGCCTGAGATATAAAAATAAAGATAATACAGCAAGATCATAGCCCCACGTGGTTATGGCTTTTTTCGGCATTCGGGATCATAAAGCATTCTGCTAGATTCATCCTGAAATGGAAATATCGTTCAGTCTTGTCTTGAAATTACAGACACAGATGTATCCTAGAAGATTAACATTCTTTGTCATTATGTATATTTTTCTTCATGACTTTTTGTATTATTGAGGACTTTTTTTATACGTTTATGTTTACACTTTATGAATGTTGCTCATCTATCATTCTTTCCTGACAGGAAATGGATGCATTTTACATACTTTATTTCTCTTTTGCTTCAGTCTGTGAAAACAGGAGCACTAAGACATGGTGCTCAATGTTCAATCAATGCCATAACTCCTAATAACTAAGGGTTATTGGCTCTAGCTAAAACTGTGTATTAAAGTAAATCTCCAAGCAAAATGTTATTTTAGCTTTGGATAAAGTACTGAGGAGGTAGATCCCCTGTTAGGTTTTATTGTTATGGCCTAAAGTGGCACCCCCCCCCAACATCCCACATTTGGAAATGGTGCATGACTTATGGTTGTACTGAAATACAAAAATAGTCGGACCACTGGATGCTGAACTTTATTGGAAAAGACATTCGCAACAAATAAAGTTTGAAAGTTGAGCATTTTTCAGCATTTTGGGTTTTTATTGCTTTCTATGTCCCTGGAGGGTTTTCCATTTTTTGTACTGGTAGCCACTGTCCCGGGAACCAAATGTGAACAAAAATACAAAAAAATGTTTTCCCCAATACAGGAAGGCAGATCGATTGGGGTCAATAATTCAAACGATAAATGAGTTCAGTAGAGCTGATTGGAGATAATGATGGGTTACCAAGAGATATAATTGAAATAGTTTTGTTTTTTTTTCCACTTGTGATGTTGCTTTATTAAACAACATGTGAAAATGAAAGGACACCCTTTTTATCTGCAAGACAAGTACATTATAACAATAATATTGTTACAATTTATAACATATTTATAACATATCAATGCATGTACATAGGAAAACATATAGACCTGGGCCTGAGCAGTTACAGAGAAAGAAGTACAAGGGTGTATGAAGAATGCCCAACGTACATGGGAATTTGTGGAGTGTACTCTCATCATCCCTCCTTTGGGTAGAGTATTGTGAAATTTGTGCACATACAATTTTCCCACCCTAATATGACCTATAACCTATACAATTCAATTGAAAAACCTACAAATCTGTTAGGAGAAAAAATATATATAATAAAAAATGTACAATAAGCTAAATGCATACGTTTGCACACCCTTAAACTAATACTTTGTTGAAGCACCTTTTATTTTGTTGAAGCACTTTAATTACAGTATTCAACTTTTTTAGGTAAGTGTCTATCATCATGGCACAATTTGACTTTACTTTGACTTTAATTTGACAATACTTGTCCACTCTTATTTGCAAAAGCGTTCCGAATTTGTCAGATAGAGAGGGCATCTCTTGTGCATATCCCTCTTTATGTTACCCCACAGATTTTCTAGAACCCCAGTCTGGGTTCTGGCTGGGCAATTCCAACACTATATGTCACTATCATGGGGATTGAAAGTAGTTTCCAATCTTAACTCTAAGCCACTTAAGCTGCAAGCTTGGATAAAGGTTTTTTGTATGCTATCCATCAGGTGTGCTGCAAAATCTTTGAACTTAGGTAAATATTATTTTCCATTTGCCATGTTTTGAGAGGATAGGTTGTGAGGAAGAGGCCCTGCTCCTCAACTAAGGGATTTCCCAAAAAATGGGTAGCTTCAATCCACAGTTTGCAGTAGAAATTGGGATCTTTTATATAGTGACAGTAATGCATTGGATCAATATTGTTGGTTACTGTGTTGTCCTGACATGGATTTACATCACTATAAACCATAAATAGAAAGACATAAATATGTTTATTTTAAAATGGTAAAGTATTTATGGTGTTTTTTTTTTCAATAAAGACCATGATCTGCAGTGTCCAAAATTCTATGAAACCTTGCTAAAAAACTAGGTGCTTTTTTGACTCATTAATAAAACTAGTAATTTTTGATTAGGATTCAATTATAAAAATAAAATTTGCAAAAATAATTTAATTGTTATGTTTTTGATGCATTGACAGGTGGCATAATTTGAAAATGATAACAGAATGAAACCGCTCATGGGAAGGTTTGCAGCAGACCCCAGTGCACATACAATTCACATCTGTACACTGCTGTGTTCTGCAAGTGTTTAATGCTACGCTGCCTAGGTACAAAATGGTGCAAAGCAATTGCACTGTTCATAACACATTTTACTGCTCGGTACCCATAATATAAACTACTCTTAAAGGCTTTTCATGAATGTTAAAATGTGTTTACTATTAAAGAAAAGGTTTGGAGCATTTGAAATCCTCTCTCCATTGGTTTGACTATATTATTACATATCATTGTGGTTCTTAGTATAAAATATGGTGCTTACTTTGACAGTTGCTCCTGCATATAAACATGCTATCTGGGTCACTCTGTTCCCATCTATGAATTAATTCTAATTTGATTTGGACTTTCTCAAAGCCAAAATATGTTGTTTTAGGCAAAAAATATGTACAAAACAAATTACTGGTAGTACATGCATGCTTGTTTTGTTTCATCAGTTTATTCATCAAAGTGGATGTTCAATTTTTAAAGTGCTGGTTCTGTGCAATGACATGATACTAGCACACCAACCCCGCTGTTTATGAGTTTAGACCCAGCACAGTGACAGACTGACAGGCACATAATGACTCTCTTCTTGCAGGAGGTATAGTACACTGCACTAATCCATCAGGAGTCTTATGGAGATTGATGACGGCACAGGGTTAGTAAATGTGCATTTTAATGGCTCCACAAATAGACAGTAGCATCTCATGTTTAGAACAGATGCATCCTGCCGAGTCTAGTGCTGTAGAATAAACAGAAAAATATCAATATAATGCACTTATTTTGTGCTCCTAGGTTCTTTCTCATAACTCACCTTCTCTTGTCTTTAGACTACTGTCCTTTTTCTGGAAATATACTTCTCTCAGAGAACTCTGATCTTCTGTCATAGTTTCACTCCTCACCCAGCATTCTACCGAAATCTATTACTTTGCGTATATATAATATTTCTTGCCCTAGGATGCTACTGATACGTTAGCCTAAACTACTGATTTATTTGTTAAGGTTGGGTACTACTGACAACAGAGTGCCTAGTTTCACAGTCTAGGATAAAGTATCCATGTGCATTCATGACTTTGGCAGGGCAGAGCATGTTGCAGTCCCACCTTCCAACTCAACCCACACACACGAATGAAGACACATAAATGTATGGTTCAAATGACCCTACGGCCATTTATTTCTTCTAGATCTTTATGAAAAATAACAAAAATAAAATAGCAATAAACCACACAAACTGGATAACTAATTACTCTTAACCATCAGGTTGCAAGTCCTCGAAGGCTAGACCTGATCCACCATCACCACAGATGGAATCTACACCTCTGTTGATACTGCTGGTTACAAGCAACAATACCACCACCTCGGGAACAAATATCAATTCTCTGTGGACTATACCAGGAAACAATTTTCTATATACTTAACCCTTTAATCTCACTCCTTAGGAGACTGCATACTACAAATATTTCCCCAACCATTTTATCAAACTTCCAACACGCTGCCTTTGAGCACCTCCTACTCCGGACCATACTGAACTGTCCCATAACCCTTAATAAAGAGCGGAAGGGTAGGAAACTTGCCCTTGTAACTTGTAACTTCACCTCTGAGCTCACTTCCTCCTTTCCCCCACCTATATAGCCTTAAAATACCACCCTTGACTAACCCCAAATTTGACCTTTCTTTGACGTACCCCTTTTTAACTTTTAACTCTCTCAGACTGAGACACTGTTTGCCATTGTTTGAAAGTTAGTTCTTCACTTAAAACTATCTTCTATTTTTTCATGTAGGGTGTTCGAAGAAAGATGAAGAAGGCTTACTCCCTGAACAATTATTATTATTATTGTAAAAAATGAAACTGTATTTATAAAGCACCAACATACTCTATCACTGCACAATTTCAGTATCCAGTCAGTGATTAATAAGGTAATATAGGCAGAGGATAAGGAGGAGGAACACTAACCAGGCAAGCTGTATTTTTTTAACTACCTCAGCAATAAGAGCTTACATGATTCCCTCTCAGTAAAATTTCTCTTTTTATATGAATGTGTTGTAGAGCTCCCTGCGATCCCCTAATATAGTAGATGATTTCACATAGTGTGTGTGTTAATTGTATAGAAAGGGAGAATGGGTTGTGGCCAGTAAAATCAAGCTTGAGCTTGATTTTATGATGAGCTCTAAAGAATATAACAATGTATTTTTTCACTGGCAAAAAATATTGGGAAAAACATTATCTAATATATAGCTTTCAAAATGCTGGGTCTATGGTTTTGTTTTTGGATAAGAACTGGACATAACAAGTACCAAAGGCCTAATAAATTATTCTCAGCTGTCAATCCCTAAGACAGAGAAGACACATCACAGTTAAAAAGCCTCTTGTCTTTGCTGTTTCCATTAAGAAGATGAGTGGATGGTGTAAATCAGTCAAGCTGCCTCCCCCTCCTGTCTTTATAAAGTGTTGCTTTTATGTTACCTCTGAATCTTCAGGGCACAGGGTAAGTGCAAGATACAAACACATTCTTACTTTTGTGGCTACTAATTTGCCAGCTGGGAATTGTTCTTTCAAAGTTGGTTTACTGAAGCTCACACCACAAGATCCCTTTCCTGCCTTCTAAAACCTCCATGAACTGGGTTTGAGTTAAGGCAGAGGTTTCATTAGCTGTACACTGGGGGCCACTTGCTCAGTGGTTGAAATTTTATTGACTGTCACTGGAGCAGATATTACACCTTTATCCAGGAACTTGTTTAATTATTAATATAATACAAGTACAAAACAAAGTGAATGTTTAACATGCAAAACAAATTTTAAACAACCTTTTCTTCAGTTTTCAAAGCTTAAGCTTTGTATAGATTGACAGTCCTTTATTGCATATTAATATGATTACTTAGACACCTGATTTATTATGTGTATGATTTATGATTAAAATACCAAGCAACAACATTTTGCTTGTGAAATATAATAAATATAAAGGTGTGAGTATTGAAATTTCTGCAAAAAAGCAATTATCACCACAATTTCTGGGGGGATTTGGAAAGGCATTTTTACAAACCAGAAATTTGTAAAAGAGTCCAAAAAAAGTATGTGAAAATATAAGCAAAAGGCACACTGTCACTGAGCAATACATACACACATACATACATACATACATCTAATTATAGCTATGACATATAGTACAGCACTGTACAAAGATCAACGGTGATATATGTCCAGCAAGTTTAGTTTAAATGTCTTGATGCGTTTCCGAGTGATGGTGGAACATAGCAAGTTTGGTTGAATTGTCTCCATGCGTTTCCCAGTGATGACAGACACACATTCAAATATAGCTCTGACATATAGCACAGTGCTGTACAAAGATGATTGGTGTACTCACATGAGTCTCAGTCATATGTATGGCAAGTTTGGTTGAAATGTCTCCATGCGTTTACGAGTGATGGTGGAACATACATACATTCATACATACATCCAATTTTATATACATAGATCTACATACAAAGTGACTATCACCTGATGCAAATGTCAAATCACAGCATTGTATAGTGCCTTGCAATTTTCTCTGGTCTAGGTTTAGTTGGTTAGCAAGATAATGATTTAAACTCTCATAACAAACACACATTTGTACAGTGTTTTGCAAAAGAATTCACCCACTTTGGATTTTTCAAAAATGTTTAATGTTATAAATGTGATTTACAATCAGTTCAATTACCTTTTCTATCTCTAGGATTTACACATCACTGTTTTACTGCCATGAAACATTAAACAGAAAAGCAAAAACGTATTGGCCATGTAGGCATTCACACCCCCCCCCAAAAAAAAAATACTGGTTAGAGCCCATATGGCTGTAATTACAGCTGCTGAGTTTTTGGTGTAAGTTTTTACCTGCTTTGCATAAATGTATCTTGCATTTTTTGTCCAGTCTTCCAGGCAAAATTGCTTAACTCTGTGAGCTTAGATGGGACTTCTGAACAGAAATATTCAAGTATTGTTCCCTTTTCTCTGTTAATTTAGGTTTGTTTATAGCTATGCTGGAAAGATATCTTTGTCCTAATCAAAGTTCTCTGGACCTCAACTGCTTCCTTGAGTAACAATACAAAGCTCCTGCAGCCTACATAAGTCTGCTTCCAGTGGATTCAGATCATTAAGTGTTTGACAATTCCCACCTCACTGCTTGTTTTAGTCTTAGATGCCAAAGTATCTCCTCATCTGTTTCACTTACAGCTCTTATTTGTGTTTCATGTTGCCAAGTTGGTGGGAGTTCACAAGTTTAGATATACAATTATTAACAAATTGAAGAATTTTTAAAACTGCAGATTCTGCATTTTTATACAAGTTCATGAGAATGTAAAACCTGCTTTAGGAAAGTCAATGCAGGTCAGAATTTAACATACCTGTAAATAAAGTCTGAATCATCTCAGAAGTATCCCAAATTGATGTCAGATAGTTGTCATCAACACAAGCCCCAAACCCTTTCTCACAATCCCTTAGACTGGTATAGCAGATTTGAAGCAATGATGCTAAGGAAACAGCAGTGCCAAGTCAATATCACATTTAAAGAGGTGCACTGAAACTTATCAGTTCTATTTTACCTAGAGGTTCTCTTTTTGTTCCCTATTGTATCTGCAAATCTTCCTTTTTAAATGTAGGTCCACTTGAAAAGATTGAAAAACTGATCTATACGTGTTTTTATGAGTTTGGTTTTGTGATCCTAGCATTAGTATCTAGTAGGTATCTTACCTGGAAAAAATGTTCATAATAAGACTTCATCTTTCTTAAACTTGTTTTACGTTAGTGGTTATCTAGGTAATGAACGTTTCTCATCAGTTAGCAATTCTGATAAACTAGGAAAAAAGTGGAGTGTATTCGACTAGATAAAATTCACAGCAATTTCATACTCAATTTTTCTCATAGATAGTAAAACTCTATAAATACGAAATAAACATGCATTTAAATCCTATCCTTAAGGATTATCCTGATGCTAATATTACATTTATATTGAACAGTCATCTTTTCTATGCTATTCTGTGTTGGAAAACAATGAAGGGGTTAGTGCACTGTGCCTAGCAAAGTACTGTAATATTCTGTGATAGTTTTATTTATGCACAGTTAAATAAAACCCTAATTCTATTACCTTCTAATGTAATTTCATGGCTATTATGCCATAAACGCTTGTATCATCCCTGTAATGTTTATATACTGTCACTTGTTTTTATGAGCTGTGTAAAATTCCATTTGTTCCATTTGTATGAGCCTGGTTAAGACAATGCTTAGAAACTAAAAGCAAAGATTACTTCTCAAAGAACAGTCTGGCTTGTTGGATATTCAAATAATCATCCAGTCAGTTTGTGTATGCAGAATATTATGGGACTTTAATAAATGCAAAACTGATAAATTACTGATAAAGCTAATAAAACCTCAGCAAGAACATATTCAGATGAGAAGAAGTGTTTTTTTTTATTTACGTTATTATTATCTCTGTTCCCACAATTGAGAAAATAATAAAGATAACTGATTTAGTCTTCAGCATTTGCTGGCCTTTATTTAAAACCCAATTGTACAAAACCATGTCTGAATCCTGGTTCATTAAGTAGCTTGGATGCTCCACCATTTCATTCAGCTAAGCCAATATTAATAAATGTAAACAAATGTTTAAAGGTAGAATCCTTGCAAACACCTAATACATAACAAAAATTTATTGGGGAGCAGTTTCAACACAATGGATTCAGGACGGAATAATGGGAACACGCTGCAATCCACAGCATCATGCCTTACCACTATTTGTTACACCTCTCTGCTATGTTGCTCCAAAAACATGGTGAGCTCCGAGGTATTTAAGGACAAAGACAAAAGCAAAAAAAGGGTCACGGGCAAAAGCTCAGTCCAGGCAGCATACACATGTGGGGTCAGAAACAGGCAACAGTAAATCAAACTAAAAACACACCAGCAGCAGGTCAGCCCAGCTTAATGCTACAACAGGTAACTGGGAGCGGACAGGCTATATAGTCCCAGCAGCCAATTGCAGCTCACTATTGAGCCAGGGACATATCTGCTTCTAGAATTCCCTTCAGTTCTGCACAGCCTCAGAGTGTGTGCTGGGGATGCTGTGAAAGTACATCTCATGCTGCACAGCTAAAGGTAAGCAGAGGATGCTCCTATTTTCTTTTTCTATCTGCTGCTCCAAGTGACATAAATAGGATACATAAATGACAAAATAAATAGGGTGTGATACTGTAGTGGCACACAGCACAAGGTCGCTGTTCTGATAAGTGTCTACTAACACTGTGCAACTTCATTCACCAGTTTACAAGTTTACCAATTTATGCCACAGATTATTGCTGCACACACCCTAAAATAATTTATGGATTACTATATAGTTAACCTGCATTTTTATTATGCTTATGCATTAATAATATTGTAGTCCAAACTATCTGTTACACTTGGGGTCTTTTGGATGGCTGCTCTGGCATACCATGTCTATCACTTTGGCCTGTTGTTTGTGCTATTGAACCCAAATATTTAACTTGTGGATATTATCTGATTTGTGCAGTGAGCTGAAATCAAGTGCTTTTCAAGAATAGTCCATATTGCTGCCTTGATTTACGATTGATTTAGATGCCCTACCTCTCAAATTGTTAGTGAGCTCTGGATGGCACCTTATTTACCTAAAATTCTGATTTGATGTTATTGTTTTATCATTAGTTGAGCTGGCACCACCATGAATTTGCACATATAATCATTAGGTGTAGTTTTTATAATGTAGGTTTGCATCTTTAACACATGCCACAGACCCTGCTTATATGTTTGTGACTTTAATGACATATCCATGTATGTGAATATTTTACCTTTTTTTGTATTGAAAGCTAAGTTTTGTGGTTCTGAATGTCCAAAATCCTGACCAGTTTGGGTTTACTATACTAACCAGACCCACATATCATCCACAACATAGGGTTTATTATTCTGTTGTCAACAACAGAATAATATCAAGATAACAACTGGGAGGGCTCATTAGACTTCTTAAGATAACACAAGGTTGAGTTCACAAAAAAATACAGGTGTAGTGTTCAGACATGATTAGTAGGTATACACACAGGTTATTGTTTTGGTATTACTTACCCCATATATCTCATTGTGTATTAAAACATATACTTACATTTGTTTTCTGTATTGGTTATTTAAAGTACTGCTGTACAGCAGCTGTAAATATATTTACTTTGAATTGTATTACCTATAATAATTAGAGAGCTTGAAAAATCAAAGTAATCAGCTGCAATGTTCAAAGAACTCCAAGCAATTTTTACATCTTAACAAAGCATCCAAATTAGTCACCTCTTCTACAGAAAACAGATTTTAAGAAAGTTATATATGCAGCAGTCAGTTCATACGTTATTCCTTTACTAGACAGTGAGACTCTGTAGAGTTCCCCTCAATAACAGAACAATGTCTGTTTTGCAGTAAATGTAATTTCACAGTTCATTGATGTTCCAGATGGTTTCACGGTTGTTCCAATGTTTACTCTGCATGCTATTCACTGTCCATTTGCACCAGCGTTGTCAGACCGCCACAACAATGCTCTGGCACTCCGCTGTTCCAAAGCTATATATTTGGTCCATACCGCTGGAGTTTGAGTAAAGTCCTTTATTTTGAACTTTGACCATTTTTGGGTAGGGATATATTCTACATTTTACCTACTAATAGTTTTATCTTCTTAATCTAAGTAATAGGAAAATGCAAATAACATTTAGTAAGTAACAATTAAACAACAATGAAACAAAATCCTAAAAGTAGTTTCATTGTTCCCTAATGATTGTAAAAAAATGGTAAATATGATGTATCACTATAACCAGCATTATAATTTACATTCCTAATTCTATATTAACATACATGCTACTCTTATATGTGTGTAGCTGTAATTGGGGCATTTTTTAAAGAATTCTACTGGCTAGGGTTAAAAGTAAAATAAAATGTATTGATTCCACTTTTTTTTCTATAGCTCTGTTGTCAGCAATCAGCCTTGAAAATATATAGCCTAGTGTTTCAGCAAATTAGTAATAGTACAACAATTTACTGGGAACATTTGGGTCAAAGACCACTTTATAGGTTTCTCTCTGTTTTGTATAGACTCTCTACTCAGAAAATAAAGGCCATACTTCTAGCCTCTACATTTAGGGAGTGGGGGGTTCTCACTTCACTCTCTTCAAGAGCTATGGCCTTTAGGCCCCTATCCAACAGCTCTAGATGTGTTGAATGTCTGGTCCCTTGGTGTGTCCCTCAGTGATATAGGGGCCAGAATGTGGAACCAGTAGGGGATACAGACATTTGACATACTTGAAAATGGTGGATTCTGAAGATTCTACTGCAAGCCATAGCTGTTGAGTGAAAGTATGTGACTGGCAATCATTTTAACTCAAAACTTTCGTTATTATTTTGGTATGGTTTCTTCTTCCTTCTTCAATAAAGTATTTGCACTTTTTTTTGGGCTGTAGTGTATTACCACCAGTTGTGGTGCTTTAGGAAAGGTGCATTGAGGTGTTCATTTACAGTGACAAGCCTCACAGCCCATCAGTACACCATACATTGCTGCAAAAAAAATGTTTACATTTGGCTTAATACTTTAGGCTTTATTTACAATGCAAAAAGCGCACAGATGTGCGTGCAAATAGTGAATAGGATCTCTAAACCTAGTGGTTTAATGTATACACTGTAGTACCAGACTGCAGCGTGCTTGACATATATGGAAGACTAAAACTTTTTTGCAGTTATATGGTACATTACATTGGATTATAAATAAATGGATGTGATAGATTTGTGTGACAATTTACTGTTTGTTGTGCCTTGCCTGAAGCAGCTGAATACAATAAACCAACATAAAATGCTTAGATGTGGTCACAGTGTTATAGATAATGTAAAATCATTGTACTGTTAGGCACATAGGTACCAGTACATTGCAGGCAATAATCAGAATTCACTGCACATCAGAAAATATAAAACACATCCCAAATATGTACAATATAATCTTATGTTCAAAACAAATCAAATTGAATTTCATACCATCAAACCAACCCTTGTCCTTATCTGAGCTAAATTACTGTCAACTACTCTGCTCACAAATAAGTAAGAAGAAAACTGATTCCAAATTGTTTGTAAAGGCTACCTGCATAGGCTGTAATTCTTTCCACAAAGGACTGAACATATATGAAACCATTACAACAAAGCTATATTACACTTGCATTATACTGAAATTGCAGGACATATGGAAGGTAGAAGAATTGCTTTGCACTGGAAGATGGAGAGGTAATTGAGTACTTCTTAAGTGCCATGATCATGACATAATATTTGCTTTCCCTACTGCTCTCACTGAGAAAAAGCCCAACAAATGGACCCTTGTAATTCAAGAGTTGCATCTGATAAAGCATTCATGAAAAATAATGCATCTTATTTATTGCATTCTGAGCAGCCTTTCAGGTCCAGTTGTGGAATAATAAATACAGATATTAAATATAGAACTGGAGCTTGAGAAAAGCAAAGAAAGGCCTACGTGAAGGAGCTGGTGCCATGGGTGGCTATAAAATGAGGGGCAAGGTGGTGGGGACTTACTCTGACTGGAGGTCCAAGTAATGTCTAAACATTATAGGAGCTCATGACAGGGTAAAGTACATGAAGCCTTCGCTGCCTGACCAATTTCTTCCCCCCAACCAACCCTTCACAAGAAAGGACACGTACACCATTTTTGTTGGAAAAAATTGGCCACAGCAGCCCCTTTATTAACACCAAGCCTTCTTTATCAAGAAACGATTGTTAACATATAACACTTAACCATAGAAGTCCCCCATCCTCCATCATCTTGCTGTCTCTGATCCAGCTGCCAGGCCCCCAGACGCCCAGACACCGCCTCGGGGACAGTTAGCGGGTCTCCCTCCTCCACCTTAGCCTCCACAACAACCAAGTGTCATGCAAGGCCAACTTTACTGTCCGAACCCAACCCTTCATTTTGTGCCCCCCATCTCCCCTTTATTTTTTGTTACCCCACCTTTGACTTTCATGGACCCCAAACAAAAAATGCCCAACCAGCTGCTGTGACAATAACCCCCCCTGACCCTGAACCTTAGGGAGGGAGGGTGGGAGCGCTCTAGTCCCCAGGAGATTTTAGAATGCTGACCCCCACCCCTGAGACCCCTCTTAAAACTTCCATCTCTTCCCTCCCCCTTTACCAATACCCCCCAATCAAAAACACCCATTTTCCCGCACTTTTCCTCATATGCATATTATATTTGTTTTTGAACTTTTAACCCCGACTGCTCAGCCTTCCTCCCTCCCCCTGTCACGAGGCCCTTCGCCCAGCTCCTTGCTTTAGGCCTGCTTTACTCACTCACAAGTGTGTCAGCATCAAACCAATATTACCACCCTCCCACCCCAGAATTTTTTTCTATTAGTTGATTGTAGAGTAGTGTATATTAGTTAGTACTTGTTGTTACTGGCAGTAGTTGTAGAATAAATAAAATACATAAAAATGCTATATTGGTTATTAAAATCAAGCCTTTGTTTTTAATTTTTTGTGTTTTTGTAAAAGGAATGAATTACTATGTGTATTATATCTATGATGTACTAAACACTTTTCATAGGAGAGCTGGCCAAAGCTTTTAGGGGCTCTCTTTTTTTCTACAGGGTTCTACAGGGGTTTATTTAAATGCACTCAAACATTGAGAGAAGAATTTTTTTAAAGTTTCCTAAATAGTTTTTACTTTAAGAAATTCTCTGTTCCATTCTTGTTTTGTTTACAATTCCAAATTTTTGGTTTCTATTTAGGTTTCAGTCATGAAAAGGGTAATTTACTTTTGTAAAGGGACACAGCAGTAATAAAAGACCTGACAGGGTTTCTAAATGAAGGTGATCCTTTGGATTATACTACCCAAAGCCTTGTTTTATGATCTGGGGTTCCTTCAGTTGGTCAGGTCTAGGTTTAGGAACTTTGTGTCCAAAAATGAGGTCTGCCAACTAACTGAATATACGCCATATTTAACAAGGCATTTTTTGTCTTTCTGGATTGGGGGGTATATTCAAAGGTGACAATCAAAGAATTAACAGGTCTCAGATTGTAAAAGAATGGTTCAGGAAGCAGGAGAATATATTTTCATGTGTGAATTTGTCACCACAGAATCCAGACCCTAACCCCATTCAGAATTGTTGTGATGTGCTTTAGAAGACTTTTTCACTGTGGTCTGACTCCCTGAATCATCAAGATCATGGTGAAAAATGAAATTAGCTCTAAATGGAATTGAAATCTACAACTTTGCATGGGCTTATCAAAGTGATACCACAGTGAATGTGAGCAAGAGTTAAAGTGCAACAAAATATTATTGTGTCTTTTTTTTTTTTTTTTTGGGTCCAGACAGTGTATTTTATGTATGTGTGTTCTTCTGTCAGTGACTGGTATATTATAGCCCTACCATAGAAAATACCAGTGTTTCATGTAGATAAAGAGTTCTCCAAATCAAACCTATGACATGATGTGTAAGTCAAACACTAACAACAGGTTGACAAGATTTTTATTTTTTTAGTAAGCCTAAGCAAACATATTTTAATAAACATACAAAATAGCTCTAAACTGAAATATACATTTTTAAGTCATAGATTATAAAAATTGTGCGTATATGTGAGGTTGACTTTGCCAAAAGCAATTCACTCTTCATCATCTGTGTACATAACACAATCCCTCCTGTTCATTTAATTGAGAACAAAAGAAGAAAGGTAAAGCCTGGCAGAGCATTTCTTTACTAATAATTTATAAGAATGAATATTTCCCCCCTCTATCTAGACTAAATATTATAAACTGCAATATAGGCTTATCACCTTCCATCCCCATTAATAATTTGTGTACATCTAGCAATAACTCACTCGGATAGATTTCAGGCAATGTCGTCTCTTGAACAGCCTTCTGCTCTCATCTTACACTTGCTCTGCATACACAAAAACAGAATCATAACAATTTGTAAATGGGGCAATCAATGAAAGTTACTGAAAATGTTGAACCTAAATTATCTCTATAGATCAGTAAATCTGAAGGAGCTACAGACAGGTCTATTTTTAAGCGCAACCAAGTACACTAAATTTTCTCCTTGCTGTTCAGCTGCCCTAGGCATGTGTTCAAGACAAATTTATAAGACCTGTCTCTTTTGTTTCATTTACTTTCAGTAAAGGGAAAATGTGTACCATTGAGCCCATTAGTTTGCCAGACATAGTTCCTGTCTACTATTTTAAATGCAGAAAAACACCAGAGATTAATCTAGGATGGTGTGGGATCAGGCTAATAATTGCTTGCTGATATATCACTAGAGGCTGAAAGCTGACTGCATTTGTTTTCTTGGACCACAACATTCCATAAAGATGCTGGCAACCGTTCTGCTTGGACTGTTCTGAATTTACAAAAGTACTCAAATGCAAGCTTTAAAGCACTGAACACATATGTTTGTACACAAGGATGAACAAACATAAACTATACTTATATAAAGAGGCATGTTTAAGGCCATTCTCAAGGTTTAGATAGAATGGGAAAGAGTTAGAACATTTGTTAAATTTCAAATACAGTGTCCCCTTTCAGAAGATTTCACCTCACTTCCAGAAAAGCCTGGAAGGGGGAACGTAGAGAGGGCTAGTGGAAGGCTTTTATCACTGGGAGAGGATAGGGGAGCAGGCAGTTAAAGGGTTAAGTTTAGGATGGTTTTAGGGGAGGTAATCAGAGTAAGGGGTGACATAGTAGTAGTGGTGGGAGACTGAAGGGGTAGAGTATTCAGCAACAGGATAGGGAGAGGAAAAGTTTTCTGCCCACTTTGTCCCTGTTTTTTTTGGTAAAGGAGCCTGGGTTGTGGGGGAAGAAGGCGGTGAGATCCTCAAGGGAATTTGGTTTGGTGTAATGTTTTCAGTAAAGGTGAGACCCATCTATGGTGTGGCAGTCTCTGGAATTATTTTGGTATCAGAAGGATTGAATGGTTTTGGATTAAAGGGCTCCTAGTACTGGTGGTATCATTCCTGAGCTGGGTGTTTGTGGCTGAGAGCATATATATGACGGTGGTGCAGACCCAAAAGAAGGGGGTAAATGGTGAACCCTTGAGGATCGGTAACCAGAGGTTTAAATAGGTATAAGGTTTAAAGGAGGTTGTTTAAGTTATGTTTTTATGGTTGTTATGGTAATGCTATTTAATGTTTTATTGTTATTTATAGTTTTTTATTTGTTAATTTAAAGGTATTTAAGTTGTGTACTAAAAGGTCTACAGGCCATTTAACCAATGTTAATCTTGTATTATATATAAAGGAGGAAGGAAGGTACTAAATGCGGTGAAAATATAAATATATAAATTGTATTTACAGCTCTCAGAGCACAAATTGCAGCTTGTAGACTAGGTTGCGTGTTCTTACTTATCTACCACAAGCACATATCAATATACAATAACAAAAAAACATAACAAGTTGTCTAGAAGAAGGCACACACATTTGAAACTTTGCAATGCGGTTGGTTTTCTAGAAATATATGCATCCTGTACCAATATTCAGATCCTAAGCTACAGTCTTTATTTTGGACCTAAATACTTACTAGCAAAGATGAGGTATTTCTAAAATTGTAATATGATTTTGTTTAATGCTTTTGGATCTATCTAAGTTGTCTTATTTTAATTATGTATTGTCATAAAAATACAATTGAAGCTAGTACCAGCAGCTATCATTTTTTAATATGCACAGAGAGGTATTGTTTCTTCACATGCACAGATGTTTGTGAATATGTAGAAGTTTAGGCACTAGTTGGATACAGGAATTCATATTCCCTGTGCTTGAATAGGGATATTCAATAATAAATACTTGTATATATGTAAAAATGAACAAAACCACCTGGGTTCAGCTCATAGAAGGTACATCTTTTTTGATGTTGGATGTACCCAAATTTGGTGGTGAACCCAGTTAAAGTCTATAGGTGTTGGATGTTGATAAATTCTGGGAAAATTGGGATCACAAACATACTTCCAGTACCATACAAGGCATTGCAAGGTACCCCCCAATGTTGAAAGGTGAGACATACATTTCTCTCTACTCTAGCCACACTGGTTGCATGTCTGAGTAAGAACTTTGTTAGAAGATTAGCAAATAAAATTACCAATAACCTCAAATGCACCTCAAAATAAAATAGAAGCTTGTTCAGCTAGTAATTAGAATTAAAGTACAGCTTCCTATTCAACCCTAATTTCCCCTTATGCAGTTTGTGAGCCCAGAATTTTACCATAAATTTAAGGCAATCTCCAAACCTCGCTCACACACAGTTTGGGTAAAATCCATGGTAGTCGTGAACCCAAACCACATCCTTATATAAATAACATAATGATGTACAGAGTTTTTTCTGTATACAGTTTAGCTTGGGGCAGGCACAGTTAATTGTTTAGTGAGCTGGGCATTTTATTCAGATTTATTTTTTCAGAAACAATAGCATTCAGTGGAGTAACTTTTAAAAACAGTAAGAGCAATGTATTTGTTTTTCAGTGAGCAGAACAAACTAGGACTGCACCATAGGAATTGAGATTCAGTGTAAAGTAAAATGGATAGGTTTGTTCAGGCTTGATTGTGTTGGTCTACCATCAAATTGCACCATAATGGTTTTATTCTGCTGTTTTCCCTTATGGTAGTAGAATAACCTCATTCTTTATCAGGCAGATTTATAAAATGGAATTAAAATGCATAATACAAATCTGTTCTTTTTAAGTAGCTGGTCTCCTGACAGAGTACAAGCTTAATGTTATTTGGAGAAAAAATACTGCGTAAGCTCCTGGTTCTTTTTTACATAGTGAATATTTCATCAATTCGTCAGCCCTTTTTATATAGACTATAATTGCCCCAGATTCCATTGACAAAAATTAGCATGCAGACAAGAGTGTTGAACCAAGTGAAACTTGTAATTTTGTAATTCATTATTTTCATACACTGAATATGAATTAATTTTCCTCTGGGTTTTAGTAGCAAAATCACACAATTAAACAGGTGGCCTCCAGCACTTTATACAAGTGAAAATTGAAAAATATCTCTAGAACTTTTTTTTATTTCCAAATGTGTTTTAGTTGTGTAGTCAGTTCTTCACTTAGTCTTTGGTTATGTTTTTTTTTTCTTGTATGGAGATTTGTAGTGGTTACGGAATCCTGTAAAATCAGATTCACCCTAAGTTTCATGAATCCTGCCAAATATTCACTACTCTGGACTCAAATTTGTAATCATATATAGGGTCATGACCAGGGTAGCTCGGACCTTCTAGCCCATCCCTTATAAACACCATTGTCATAACTACCGCCTACTACCAAACCTCCCCCTGCTTACCAGCCACTCCCCCCCATTAAATATCCCAACACAAAATCTTGGATTTTAAATTGGCTGGCAAGCAGCCGTTTATTTTCAACACCATTAAATAAAGTTAACTTTCCAAATAATTAACAAACAAATATCCAAATAAAATAAATGCCAAATAAAATTACATTTTACACTTTGATAAGCATACATTAACATAAATTAACACAACACTCCATTATTAATATAGTTATTATTAAAACAGGAATATATAATGTTAACATATTACATTGAATATAGCTTAATGAACCAACAACTTAATTCCCCTTTTAATAATACATAAACATTACAACAGTATCCATAATGTTATCAAACTCCCAATTATACACCCAAACAACCAAGCTGCAGGTCTCAGAAGGCAAAATCCCACCCAACAAGAATTGAACTCTTCCAACATCTCCACCTTGGCCCCTAGCTGCCCAGCACTGCCTTCAGGAGCCATAATCATCCGTTCACCATAAAGGGGGAGACCCCACCAAAGGGGGTCCCCCCTGCCAAAATCCACCACTTTTCCAATACACTGAATCCCTGCCTTCCAAGACCCCAACCGCTAAACGAACCCACCTCTCAACTCTACCTAAACTTAAGAGGGAGGGTGGGCGGGAAACTTTTTCTGTCCAAAAGAGGGCCTCTCACTATCATCCAACCCCTTTTAACATCTCCCATTCCTAATCTCCTCCTACCCCACGTTGTATACTAGCCCAGCCCCCTCTAACACTACCTTTTCCTTAACCCCTTACAAGCTCTGGGCTATGCCTCGCACCTGGTCATGTGGCACTACGCCTAATTCTTACGGCTACGTGCCTCTCTTTCTGTAGGGTCAGGTCTTGCAAAAAAAAAAAAAAAAAATACATTGAAATCCATGGGAATCCTGGGGACTGTAACTGCGATGAATGCAATTTGCTTCACATAAATTTTGGGGATAGCCTATGTAATTGCTTAATTTTGAAAATGCATATTTGATTGTGGAATTGTATATTTTTTAGCTTTGATAATAAACATCAGCAGCATCCCAATCTACAGTTATCCGAATCTTATCAATAGTGATCGCAAGCTAGCCTAGTGTGGCCAGCAGGCAGAAATTAGGCAGTGATTTAGTATTGGCCGTCCTCAGGACACAATGCAGATAAGACCTCACTAATATGATTCCAAAAAGTAACAACTAGTTTGTTACCTGACCCCTACCTATTTAAAATGCCATCCCTCCCTATCCTTTATTTTTATCAGCTTCCAATACACGGACACCATGCATTGATTTACTAAAGGAATATTGATTGTTTTTTTGGCAATAACAATTGAATGAAGTGAAGGTTTACTGACATCAACTGCAAGCTAAAATATTGTATTAGATTCCTGCACATGATTGGCTGTTCTTGCAAAAGTGATTTTTTTTACCACATTTACCAAGCATTTACCTATTGCATAATCACATTGCCAAATGAACATTGTATATTTCTTGTGTATCACAAAACTAATGACTGCCTAGGCAATTATAATGAAGAATCTGGCTTATCCTTTTTCCATTATTGAACTTTGGTGTTCAATGGCCAGGCCAGGTGTATAGAGTAATATGAGTTGTCAAAAAGTTTACCAACACACACACCTTTTTTTAACAAATTCGTAGTCGGGTAAATCTAAATCTGATTTATATCAATGTCGGCTGTGTTTATCCTATAAGCCTAACTTACTAAAATGAGTTGCAGTACATCATTGTAGCAACAACACACTTATGTTTAAAGGTGTACATGAGTATCCATAATATAAATATCAAACATTATTCTACTTTTAAGCAATTATTACACTAGGGGCATAAAGGCTGAATGTTTTTACATTAAAACTTGTGTGTATAAGATATGGAATAAATTACTGCACCCTGTTTATGCACAGTGAGTGAGTCTTCATCATTTAAAACCTTTAATAAAAAGTTCTGTTTCAGCACTACAGGTTGTGGGAAAGCAATTTGAGACTAAATGGCCTCAAAAATAACCAAAAATATTACAGAATGACACTGGCATTTGTTTTCCCAAGGTTTTAAAGGACAATATTTTTTTAAACAATATATTTTTTTCTTTTTGCCTGCAGTTAAAATAAAGGACACTGGGAACTCAGCCAAGGATGGCCTTTGCCAAATCCATACCTTACCACAGCCACTGACCTACCATCCCTTCAGTGCACAGCAGATAAAATGACAGCCTTCTCCTGAGGGTTTAAAATGGTATGATATTAATCACTGCACTGTTTTTTGGCTGCTGCAAATGGTTCGATGAGAATGATAGGATGGTAGAAATTTGGTGGAGAATATGAAAGGCCCTAGGTTTTGACAAATTACCCACACCTGTCAGTAAAATCACAGTCGCATGCAATACGTACTGTACATACTAACATTTGAATCTGGGAAACCATTCTAATCTGTTGTGAAGTCTTTTTTTTCTTAAACACTCATCTCTATCTGTGTATAAATAAGTATGACAAACATTAGGACTCCTGCTGGCTTCCACTGGCTGTCCTGATTAGCAGATATTTATAGCCAACTGTAGAAGTGGCTTAATTAATTTGAAAAACATGAATAAACTCAACCATTAGTCTAACTAGACTTTTACATTTAGGGCCCTTTGAATGAAAGGAGATAGGTTGTATGAATTCATGAAAAATTAGGTGATTTACCTAAATTCCTTCTTCTTGAATAAGTAATTACAAACTTTAGTAGATAATGTATTTTTATCCCTGAGAACTGATGCATGTGCAGAAGAACTTTTAGCCAAAGTATATCCATTAGTACCTACACAATTTCTGTATTCATGTGTATTTTCTGCACATGTACTTGTTCAACTGCATTAAAACTTGTTCAACTGTTGCTAATTGTAACTTTTACCGTTGTACAAAGGTATTATACAGTGCCAAACCACTTTATCCAAAAGTCCTCCACTCACATCTAGACCTCCTGATCCATCCTTACCTATCAATTCCCCCAAATTTTAGTGTATGATAAAGTATAACTCCTCCGTATTGCATGTTGTGCAGGACTCCCTTTATGTAATACCCATGTATTTTATTGATTTCAAACCACATCTAGAGCTCCCAGTGTGTCTCTGTTTCTCTGTGTCATTTTCATAACCTCTATCAACTGGTCATTTGTCCACTCATTTAACAAGCATTTGGTCCAAGAAATGTTTAGTTATGTGTTCTTTATTTTGAAATGTATTTAACTTGTCAAATAAGATTGTGTGCCTTTGTGTAGTAGACCTTTCACTTCCGATTTAATCGATGGGTCTGCCCTGAACCAATGAGATAGCATTACTTTTTATTGGGCAGCAGGCAGATAATCTTG
>NC_092865.1:35988339-35997300 GCF_032062135.1 Pyxicephalus adspersus | reverse complement strand
CGCCCAAGTACATAATATGTCTTTTTAACTACCAGCCCATAGTTGATTGCCCAGAGCCTATCCATTTCAGTCAGTCTGTGTGTCAGAAACATCAATTCACTCTTATCAACATTGATATGTAGGCAGCATAGGACTCTAACTTCTGGAGAAGTTGCATCTTTTTTTTTAATAGTGCCCAGTTTCGTCACACTTTGAGATAATTTGTTATAGACACCCATGGTAAAAAGTTACCATTAAAAATGTTAGAAGTGCCAAAAGTCCTTTCAATTTTCTTAGATGTGATGCTTTATAAACTCTGCACAGTTACCATTATGTGTAAGGCAGTCTTGTGTTTGTATTGCCTTACACAATTTAACACCCTTAAGGGTGCTTGTGTGCATTTAACCTAAAAATTGTATTAACACAATGGACACCAACGAAGGCAAAGAAAAAGTATTACAGGTTAGGATAGTGTTTTCTGCAGCTATAAAGGCCTGCTCCATGGACAGCTACGACTTAAAGAGGCACTAAATTTTCAGTCATTTAAAAATGTATAATGTTTAAAATGTGTGAGTAGAAAATATTATATATGCAAAAATACAAATTATATATTGCTAGAAAAACTAGAAAATCAAAAGTAAATGTTTTTGTTACAATACAACTGTGGAATATAAATGTGCAGGCTGTTGGTCGGTATCTATCTATCTATCTATCTATCTATCTATCTATCTATCTGTCTTTCCCAATAAAATTTATTATGTTACACATATGATATTTTTTCTCACAAGGAAACTTTGTCCTCATGAATTTCAAAGTAACTGTATTATTTTCAGGGAGAAACTTCACTTTTTTTCAGAAGTTTGTTCAAAGAAACCCAGGAATCAATAGTAAGGGACTTTCTTCCGAAGACAAAAGTAACCTCATCTTGGCGGCGGCTGCAGATTCTGCCAACGCGGGATGGCTCAGACCAAGCTTCGCTTTGAAGTCAAGGTTACCTTCCAGAGCCGAACACTGTGCAAATTCCTGGTAGAACGATGATTCATTTCCATGGCTCTGATGTTCTAGAGGGTTATTTTGCCATGAAAGAAAGGAGATTCAGTGACGCCGTGCTGTGTGTGAGGGGGTAGCAGCTGTGCTTACTTCAACACACATTAAACTAAATTCTACAACAAAATAACATCGTACCTCCACCAAGGTACAAAGGTGGTCTTGGTTTGGAGAAGGGAGCTGGGTAATTTAGCACAACTGCCCACCAGATTTCATATTATAGAGACTATTATCAACATAAATTGTGTTTGTTTGTTAGAGATTTTTTCAATTGTATTTATCTCCTTATCTGAAAGTAAAATATGGTTTTATATTATCCAACAGAAAACAGCATAAAAATATGGCAGCTGTCACAGCAGTTGTGAGATGATCATGCCTCTATCCTTCATCCCCTTGGCCAGTGTAAGGTATAAGGTCTAATGCTTAGGAATTAAGTTTAGGTTTGTCTCTATTATGTGTTCATGGATCCTGTGGGTTTGAAGTCCCCGGTCATAGCAAATGAATGCAGAACTGTTGTATCCATAATGCACTGCCTGGGCTTTATATTTAGCTCAAATGATTTAGAAGGGCTAAAAAGGGGATTTTGGATCACCCCCCTACTATAAAAATGTGATGTCACAGCAACCATATTGTAATATCTGTAACAGAAAAACTTGGATTACGTACACACATCTGATGATTCTCATCTGATCCTCAGAGCTAGTATCGGATGAGAATCTGACATGTGTACAGTGGGCGCCCGAGGTCATTCATGGATCCGTCCTGACGGATCCACGAACTATGAAAGACAAACAACGGCATTGCAAGTGAAGGGGAGAGAACGCAGCGGGGTGCCCCTTGCTTGTTCTCCCCCCTTCCTTCTTCATAGAGCAGAACGGCATTGTATGTACAGCACTCATTCATACATCTTTTAGTCTTTTGTTGTTAGAAAGGATCGTGAAAGATCCTTTTCAATTATAAAAATCGAACCTGTGTACCTAGCTATAGAGTGCTGCTGATAAACTGGATAAGAATATATTAGTACATACACTTTCACATACACAATGGTGATATAAGACTGCCTATATTTTTATATGACAAATCTTTTGCTAGGGAAATGTGCATTAGCATAGCAGCTTTTTTTTTTTTTGTCCCTTTCTCCCACATATTCCTGTTTTATGAGTTTCACCAGTTGTAATTTTCATAATCTCTAACAAATAGAAATACAAAAAGTTTTATTTTTATGCTTAAACTTGTATAACGTTTAGTGGTTTGGCTCACATTTGGATGTTGTTCAGATTTGCAGTTTGTATATGTATTAAAACATTTTTAGTGTACTGAGCATATGCTAAAACTGTGCATTGAGCTACACATGCTTAGCTCAATGTTCATTGTACAGAAAGTTGTGAATAGGCAGGTAAAAATCTTTCATGAAAGAAAATACATTGCACATCTATGTCCTTTAATAGCATACATTGCTTTAAGCAATAAGTCTAATATAAAATATTTAAGGAGACAAATATTGTAGTCTGTTTTGTATGCTATTCGGTGAGATTGACACTCTCAATAGCAAAAGTATCCCTGGAAACCCTTTTATAATGTTAAAATGATAAGCCATAGTTGACAATTCCTATTCTTAACCACTTTTAGCATTTGTACCTTATGAGCCAAAGCAATTTTAACATTTCCACCATGAACCTGTTTATTCAGCTATAACTTTGTCATGATTGAAGATAACAAAGTAATATACACATTGTTTTTAGGAGTAAGCCTTCTTTTGGCAATATTGTCTTGACAAAAACTATTTTACTTTCTATCTAATTTATCGACAAAAAGATGTTTTTTTTTTCTATTTTCGCCAGTGCATAATAAAAAAAGTTTTTTTTTGCAAATAAAATGCATATACTTTATTCTATAATTTATTAGTCAATAAAAATGTTTCTGGTACAAAGCAAGACAATTATTTGCAAATGAAAAATAAGATTTTGTTAAAATTATTTTTCTGATGTTCAATAAAGCAGTGATCCCCAACCTTTTGCATGTCAAGGACCACAAAATTGACAAACCCCAGACCACGCACGCAGGAGAGCTGCATGTCACTCAAAGGGGAACAAACTTGCCCTAGAGTGACATCATGATGCCAGAACTCGCCCACCTGAGACCTGAGCCTGCGATGCATACGGGAGACATGGTCCACAGGTCTGGCTGGTTTGCCCCCCACCTGTGTCTTTCACCTGCACTGGCAAGAACCGTGGACCACCAAAATTTTTGTGCAGACCACACGTTGGGGACCGCTGCATTAAAGGTCACATGAAGTCCTTATCTTCAGATTATACAGCCACCTACAGGAGGATTGGGTGCTGGCAAGAAACAGTGGTAAGAGTTGTGTTCTATATAGACTCCAGGGCAATAGATTGTATCATTTTACAAATATTTTGTTTTCTTTCTATTCCATTTAGGGGGACAGGAAGTCCTAGACCTTCAGAATGTCCAAAAGCAGTCCAACTGTGAGTAAAAGACTAAAGCAAGGTTTCGCAAGTCCCAGGTGGAAAAATACAGATACTTGTTTGCAGCTTAAGAGCCACCTGAAAGATTTTACACCTAAAGCTGGAATAAAAAAAAACACTTCTCTGCTTGGACAAGAAAAGCAAAAGAGTTCTGGAACCACCTTGCACATGTAAGATGTTTAAAGCGGAAGTAAACACAAAGCAAAAAAAACACACTTATTTTCAATATCGTGCAGATTGGTTGGGAGGCTCAGACATCTTCTCTGTTCTTCTTCTTTCTGTCTATCCCTCTCACACTGTGCAGGCATGAAATAAGGTGATGTAAATTGGGGAAAAAAACATTTTCTATTCATGAAAGGGCTCCTTGGGCATGTGCAGTGTTATGTGCCCGGGCACACAAACTACTACCATTACCAGGAATCCTTTCCAAAAAGTTTTATTACGAAATCCAGAAACAAGCCAAGGTCATACTCAAAGGTCAGTCCAACAATGTGTGGTACAGGTGAGTGAGGCAGAGGCGTAGTGAGGAACAATCTAAAGTCAGGCAGGCAGCAGGAAAGGGTAGTCAGAAACAAATTCAAAGTCAGGGCAGGCAGAGTTCATGCAAGGTCAAATGTCAGACCGGGTCACTGCAGGTAAAATCCAAACTGGTGATGACACAACAGAGGTTAACAGGATAAACCAACACAAGAACGCACCCAAGCACACTGTTACACAGAGGCTCTAATGGGCAATGGTGCAATGGACAGGGTCAGATTAAATGGGCAGAGTGACAAAAAACCTTGTGCCCCCTGGTGCTTTTTGATTGGGAGAACAACTACACTGAATCTAAACTTAACATGTCTCTCTCCCGGAGGGTCCAAGAGGCAGGCATGGTTGCTCGCACACCTCTTTCAACAGGACCCCTGTGACGTGCTGGGCTGTGCACGCCCGCAGGAGTGCTGAAGCCTGAGCAGCACTGTCCATGTCCACAGGGATGCTGGGGATGCCTTATGGATGAACAGTAGTTCGGCCAGAACAGATCCCTCCACCGGAGCAGAGATATGCCCTGCAAGCCGGGCGGCAGCCTCAACCTCGGCAGCGCTCTCTCCCCCACCGCCCGCGGTGTCCTTCGGGATCGCCGATAGGCTCCCTGGCCAAGTAAGTGTCTTACACGCAGAAGGACCAGTCAGGAGCCTCCTGGGATGCCTAGGCGATTAAGAAATAAAAGGGGGGTGCTGTGCCCTTTTTTTTTGCACATAAAAAAAAACACAAAGAAAATAAAATGTTTACTTTAAATAAAAGGGTTGACTACCCTTTTATGTACAGTAAACATTCTGAGTTTAGGTAGGCTTTAACACCATAAACAAAAGACATTGGGGATGCTAAGATGAAGTGAAAACCCCAATTTAAAAGCATAATTTTGAAAATTACCGAGACATCCATGATAAAGTAAAAAAGATTCTTCAAGTGACTAAAGATATGGGCCATGGTAATAAATTCTTAGAAAAAGAGCAACCAATCTGACAAGGTTGTATAAAAACCTGTTATCAGAACTTGTAGCATTATCTAGCAACATTAGATTGGGGGCTCATATATACTTCCAGACCAGGGATTTTAGGATTGTTGGTACAGCTTTTGGGAACCTCCAAATGCATAGGTGCCAAAAATAATCCAGGAGGATTAATCACAAATTCTCCAATCCAGCTCTAAACAAGAGAGGAAAGTACAAGGGCAAAAGAACCATGATCTGTAAATACAGATCTCACAAAGACATCAAGGTATCCCAAATTTTATTCTAAGAATTAGTGTACTTGGGGACACTGCAAATCTGCTGCAAAGCAGGATAGAAACACCCTCAGGTGTACAAGACAAAATCCACTATATAAGCCATTGCACATATCTGTAGTTGTTTCTGTTAAACTGTGCAATATCATTTGCTGTAACACAAAGGTACCGGCAAATGTTGCTAAACATTAATAGATATTTTTCTTTCTTCCGTTTGGTTGGCTCTTTCACCTCGCCTCTCCCCTTCACTATCTTTCTCAGTATGGCCACATACACACTTTGCAGAATCTACAGGCAGGTGAGTGTTTGAATAGGACCCAGGTGAATCCAACATAGTTTATTTGAAATATGGTCAGTACTGAGAATATTTCTTCAAAGTGTAAGGAAACCCTAACTTTGCTAACTTTTTTTATGTAGTATAAACCTAATTGCAATGTAGTGTTAGAAGGGAAGGGTGTGCATAGGGACAATATTAATTAGTGGGAGAACAATAAGGGGAAACAGCACTATGAAGGTCAACAAAAATGACCCCTATAGCTAACAATCACCTTTTTTAAACATTGAATTTGAAAGGTGAAATTTAAAGCATACAATATAAGATGGGAAGAAGCTTTAACAATATTTCTGAAATGTTGAAGGAAAACTAAGCATTGAATATAATGGATATGAGATATTTTACTGTGCTACTGAATACAATATTGCTCTATAAATAAATTATAACTGGTGTATCTCTAATGGATGACAAACAAATATGCCATTAAAGTATTTGCAGAGTTTTCCCTGCAGTGTGTATCCTAAATTGTCATTCAGTGATTTACTCAGAAGACGTCATTCTGGAGAAAGATATTAAGTATGAGTGCTGCAGTTAAAAGACTTTACTTTCATCTAGACAGAAATGAAGCAGGAACAGAAGCCATACGGGAAGATTGAGAATAGCCCAGAGGCTGTAAACAGAGAGATAGGTTATTCATACCCTGTAAAAGGCAGGGTGGTTATATTCTACAAATATGGGGATTTAAGGCAAAACCTTTTTCTTTTTAGTACTGATATCAACTTTCTGGTTGTATGTTAAAGCTATACTCCAAGTAAAATGCTGCACATAATATTACAAATATATGGAAACATTTGTGTAGAGTTGTATGAGTTACGCATCCCAGCCACATCTTGCAGCTGTGGTCCTGCCCTCCCTGGGTCCAAACTGCAGAATTTATGGCAGATAACCAGCAGCCTGCTCCAGAATTCACTCCAGAATCACCAGACAATGAAGTAGTACATCCTTATAAGTATCTTCAATGAGGAAGGAATTGAGGAATTCAATGAGGAATTGAGGAAGACTCAATAAGTATTTCATTTTGAATGAGGCTAAATATACTGTGATTATTTAGCCTACTGTACTCAATGCAAATCTTGCCTGGAAATACTCATATCTTACTATATTTAGAATTATCAAGGCTTTTGATCCAAAAAAAAACTTAATGGATCTTTGTTGGTCAATAAAACCTATTTTTAGTATGACTATAAAGGTGTGCTACAAATCAAATGTTCTCAGCACTGCTTGAGCTAGATTTTTTTTCTGTTGTCACTTGTTCCCCTTGCTGTTCCTTTCCCTCCAAGGAAAAAGTGACAGGTTAGACCTATAAACATTTTTATGAGTTCCTATGATCATTGCTCACTTCTTGCGCTGGAAAAACTACCTAAATGGTGGTAGACAGCAGGAGATGACATGGCCATTTGTTTAGCTAGGCAAGCACTTCATTCTTCTATACTGAAGGAAGACCTAGTTAAGGGATATTGATAGAAGCCAGTATGGATAAAAGTAAAAAATACAATTTGCTTCTTGATTGTTATATTTAAAAAACAACACACACTGCAATGATACATTTTAATAAATTATACTAATAAAATGTAATAAAAAATAAAGAATATTGTGTCTGGTTAAATGTAGATTTTACATCAGATTTGCCTGTTTTTATTTTGCAGTGTGACTGGGTATACAGGAGGAAAAGAAAAATTGTTATACATACCAGCATTTAGAGAATAGAGACATTTAGGTTAGGTAAGTTGAGTAACTTCCTGACTTTAGCAAAGTTGCCATGTTTCCTGAATAACATTAGTGGCAGGGTGATTGCTTTTACTTGTTGTTTGAAATTGCTGTTTAATATATGATTAAAGTGGGCCTAATGACACTGTACAATTTCTCATTAACCAGAATAGCATTTTGAACAGAAGATTTATGGTAACTGTGTCTTACAGCACAATATAATACACAATCTTTAATCTAGAAACCTGTTGTTCACAGGAAATGAACAGACAAGAACAAAATAATCTGTAGTGTGTTCTGTTTGGTGATTAGGCATACATTTCAATATATAAAAAAGACTCCATGACAATAGAGAAGTAATTTTCCTTTTATCTATAAACTCTTTCTGATTGGAAGTAGCTGGTTGCTCACAACAGACCTTGATGCTAGCCGAAAAAAGAAACCATAGGACTTCCCTATGACTTTCCATTTTGCATGTCTATCACTCATACTTTAAATATTTCCTTGTAATATGTTATTTATATGCTTTGCACAAACCTACATACACAGACGTATCAAAATCACCAATGCAACCACTGGACTTGTGTGTGTTGCCCCCTGTTCAGGGGTTGATTGCAGCTGTTGCCTTGCTGCTTTTTTCTTCTGCTAGTTTGATTGCCAGACTTAGTTCTGCCACTGGTACCATTTGGAAAAAGGCAGGACAAGGAATAAGAGAAAGGTTTCTGGTGGCTAGGGTGAAGTAGCTTATTCCCCATGAAACAGAAACATGAGGAAATTAAGGGTGACACATTAGCAGAAAGTGCAGTTCAGGAAATAGGTTTTTAAAGTTTGAGGGTTCAAAAGAGGAGAGCAAGTACAAATATTCTTTAAGTGTGCATGTTAGTAAAACTGCTTATCTTTCTTTTTTTCTATGGGGTGTAGGCAGCATCAAAAATTTTCCTGGGGGCCCACTAATTTCTAAATACACCCCTAACTGTATGGGTGTCTCTTTTACCTCTTTATATTAAACTGAATATCATACTCAAAGGTATCATGCAGTCACTTAAAAAAAAGGCTGGTATGAGAGAGTCAGCATCTAATACAACATGGTCCACCTATCTGAGATTCATTCAAATGCTATCTTATTTTAAACTATTGAAGGAAAGTATTTGGTCAATATTGTGTGCAAACTTAAGCAGGAACCACACAACTCTTCCTACAGATAACTAAGTTTGCATGCCTGGCAGTGTATGTTTTAAAGTTAAAACCTCATGCTATATAAAATGTAATCCTGCTATGCATTCATTAAAATATTTTTCAATCGTCATTGCGTGGCTCTGTTGCATTATAAAATGCTATATTGCAGCATGTTTTCAGGCACTGTGAGCAGCTTACATAAGGGTTAATAAAGGCTATTCATCTTAATGATGCTTTATCACTCCACAATTAGTAAAATTAGAAATAGAGGATTAAACATATTTTTATGGGTAAAAACATATTTTTTGAATGTATTTTAACTTTTAAGTAGAGCAATGTATGAGTTTAGCAATGTATAAGTTAAGCAGTTTGGCTGGAATTAATCTTTAAATGGAATGGATCTCTAAGTCTTATTGACCCAATAATGTATGCTACTCAGTTTGATCAAAGTTTTCTTTTATATGA
>NC_092865.1:35898459-35988298 GCF_032062135.1 Pyxicephalus adspersus | reverse complement strand
TAAAAAGTAAATAATAATAGCTAGAATAATGTGCATCTTATGTACTCCTGCAAATGTGCACGCAGCTTTACATAATTTTATGTTTTCTAGGTGAAAGATTTAGTTTAATAAAAAATGCACAGAGGAAGCAAAAGAGATAGGAAAGCATTGATTTATCAAAATATTAATTTTTCTGAAACACATTGTCATTTTGTTTTTAACCTGCCCTTAACGATCCAGGTTTGATTTGTGATTCAAGCACTAAGCTTGAGTAATTATTACAGGATAAACCTTTATTGCAAATCCATATCTTTTCTAAAGTCTTGTTGATTTTAAGTGCACAACATCAACCAAAAAAGATATTAGATTCACTCACCTGAACGTGTGCAATAAGGATCCAGGGATGGAAGATGGATTACGTGCTAATGAGCAGAAATATATGAGTAGTGGAATCTACTGGGATTGTCTCTTTCAAGTTGTGACCTGGTAATGATGAAAAAGCATGCAGAGGGTGCACTTAATGGTAAACCTTATGTTTATCCATTCTAAACGTTTTTCATGTCTTCTTTGCAATCAATTACAGAGTATGGATTGGCCATAATATCTCAGAGACTCTGGTGGGCTATTTGTTCTCTTATTCTCTTTCTTTTTCCTATTTTTTTCTCCTTTTCCAGATCTATGATACTAAACTGCTTTGCAATCTATGGACCTTTTCATGTATTTTTTTTGTTTCAATACACTGGCTTGAGTTGGCATCATTGGATCTAAGGAGAAAAATCACACAATTAAATCTAACCACTCTCCACTCAAAGAAGATGGGGAAACAGTAAGTAAGGAAGGAAGGAAGTGGGGAAACCACATAACAAAAGACAACCCTTCACATAGCAAACAGGAAGAAAGAAAGAGAAGGAAGGGAAGAAAAATTAAAAGAAGGATAAACAGGGGGAGGAAAAAAGGAGGGGGGAAACTGCAAAAGTAATTCCAACCCTTCTCAATTTAAAGGAGAAGGAAGAAAAAAGAGTGAAGAAAGTAAGGTAGGAGGGATGTCAGGTTACAAGGAAGACAAATAATAATTGTAGACACTGCTCACATAAATTGTTCATAATATTCTGCATTGAATATAAAGCTCCAGTTCCCTATCAAGGATGCAAAAAAGCAGACGGTATTGCAACCTCACAATTCCAGGAATGCTTACATCTACTGCACTCATAAAGGCTTTATCATTGTGAAATGATTTACTCCCTCTCTGTTCTAAGTTAAAAAAAAATCTATTCTAAAGTGAATAGAGAAATATTCCAGCACAGCTACATGCAAATCTCCTTGCTATTTTCCCATCCGTCCATAAGGGCCAATATTACTAAGAAGTTTATTTTTGGAGAACTAACATCTATTTATTACTGGAAGTGAATGTCTTGAGTAAGAAGTATTCTGAAAGCTCTGTATTTAATATACAATATATTTTAATACATTTCTAATCAGAAGCAGACAGTGTATTACGGAAAGAAAGCTTAAACAGCTACATTGCTAGTCTACATGTCACTGCTCTATTTTGCTTTATTAATGTTCCAAACATAAGAATAATTATGTTTATTGAAATTGATTTATATTTAGACGGGAAGAGTTTACCCTCAGGAATCCACTTCCTCTCCTCCTCCCTGTAGAGTGTAATTATGAAAATGTGTTGAGTTAATGAGAGTGATTGATCAGAGCGTATTGCCCAGAAATTAATACATTGGCCGTTTCTCTATTTTCCCGCAAACCTTGTTAACCTGACTCACTGTGAGTGTTTCACAATTACATATAATTGGTGTAAGTATCACATTCTGTCTACGTTAACACTGAAGCATTAATATATGTGTTTGGCTGATGGAATTCAAGCAATTTGCCCCCTGCTAAGGTCTCAATTTCCTTGTGAAGCAATAGGAGGCAAAAGGAGGGCGTCTTGGTAAAAAAGGGTTCATAATATTAAGAATGCAATAGTGGTATTGAATCAGCATTTAAGCTCAGAAACTGAAAAGATTGCAAGACAGCCAAGAAAAGCTATGTTTTTGTACTTTTATTTAGTGTTTTTACACTGTTCAGCAAGGCTTGATATAATGCAGTATGTGATTCCATGTATGTGGCTGCATGCATTTTCTTTTTTTTTCAGGCTTTTTTCCTTTTATTTTCACATGATGGTCCTGTCAGTTACACACTTAGACTCTGTCCTAGTCTGACAAGGATTACTCACTATGCTCTATCTAAGTTGAAACATTGGTATCAACGTAAAATGAAGAGTTTAGGACTGCAAAATGCCTCCCCTATCCTTTCTTCTGCATATTATAGGGTTCTGGAATTCTGTAATCCACATAGTGAGCTGGTAACAATACTAACTAGTAATAGTAAAAGTCAATAAAGGGCACCTTTACGGGTTGTGCCCCAAGATTTCTCCAGAATCCAGAAGATTCTGGATATGTGCAGTGATAGAATATAATTTAGAGTTCCGAATCTCATTGATTGGGTTTCCCCTCCTATTGCGAGTTAGGTTACCTTCTGGGTAAAGATAATATTCTGTACCTAATAATTGGCACACAGTGAAGCAGGCATGAGATGGGGAAGGTTGGTCATGTAGAAGTAACTGAGTTTGACTAGGGTAAGTCCAGTCAGGGGTTCTAGGCAGCCTGGAAGAAACCCAATTGGGCCTATGATAGCCAGAAGAGCTATTGAAGTGACTTTTGGGGAAGTGAATCCCACAAGAATATCCTACAAGAACACATAACCTACAAATGCTACAATATTTACTACATTTGGAATAAGTTTCTTCCATTTTATCAGGGAGGATCACTACGACTTACTATCCTCTGAGTTGTTTAGCACTCTGAATATTTCTGTCACTTAGTTTATGGGTTGATAGTAGCAAGAGTCTTATTGGCACCTCGGTATGTGTTTCCTATATTTTCAGATCAGAAAATGTGTATTCTGAGATCCTACAACCCATCCATTCCACTGGCTGAGTTTACGCAATAAAATCCCTAACTTTACCTTTGTCTAAAAAAGGGGCGTAATTATTGACCCCATTAGAAGGGAGAACCTGCAGAAATTCAGCCTCTCCTACAGGATAGTGCTATAGTAAATAACTGTAAACAGTAACAGAACACAGAAAGTTATCAACTTATGAGATTTCTGGTAGGAAGTCACAGCAGGTATTTTTTGTGAATATTCAACAGATAACCAGATTGATTTCAATCTTTCATATGAACCAATTTCAAAGACTTATTCTTCACAGCGTAAATAATAAAACTTTCTTAAATAAACCAGCATTAGGTGTCTATACACACAAAACATCTAAAATATATAAATCAATAATAGTGGACAATCCCAATAATTCTACGCAGTTTAATTTTTGTTATGTATATTTCTGAAAGCAGTTTGAAAAAGTCCGCAAAAATCCTCAATATACATGATACAATATGATACAATATGTATTATGTGCACCTATGATGACACAACCTACTGTGATTTCTCTACTAGTGTGCATCATAACACATTGGACTTATTTATTTCCAGCAAACTTGGAATTGATCTGCTCCAGAATTGAAATCATTCACCAAATGAGAGCAAAGTACTTTTAAGAAATCCATCCCAGGTTTGCTAAGTCACTCTGGTTCTCCCATGAAAGTCTTCTCTAGTCTTGGAGAGCTTTAATAAACCACCCACCAAAATAAAGTGAACCTATCATCACAATTTTAACATTATATAAAAAGTGGCTTACCCTTTTATGTAGTGGAAAAAGCAGTATTTATTAGTTTTTTTACTTGTTTGGGAAGGTCTCCTCCTCTACTATCTTTACTGCTGCATCAGAAACTTGAACTCTCCTGGAATAGTTGTGTCACATATCCTAAGTGGCTGTCCTTGCTTATTCCTATACAAAAATTTAACATATATCACAGACCACTTTGTTTTCAAGCCATTGGGTGTTGCCTTTTGTGCCACTACAAAAATGCTTGAACAGCAACTCGAAATGGCCATCTTTCTGCGTATAAGCACTTCTAGGAAGTTGCACTCACACTGTGTCTTGTTGCTGTAGAGAAGAGATGACAGGAAGTATAAAGATAACTAAATATGCAGATCAGAATTTAGGAATTTATGTAAAGCCAAAGACAAAAGTTGAATAACAATAGCTGCATTTAATGCCTTGTGAATATATATTTTTTTGTTAATAGGAATAAGTAAAGATTTTATAATTTTTTTTATTACTGCCAGTTTTTGCCATACCTGAGGCCTCCTTTCAATAGGGTTTGTTCAAATGCCAATGCTTTGTTTAAATGCTCATTTTTATAAAAAAACGTTTGATTGTACCTGGCAGACAAGTTGTGTCATCCCAATACTCAGATGCCCCCATAATGAATGGGATGGTGCCTAGGGGAGTTAGGAATGACAGGTGATCAGGGAACCCTCAAGACAGGACAAGAAGAAGGATCAGGGTCTACAGATTACATCAAGGGTCTGGAAAGTTGGTGCAATTGAGGAGATCAAGGATTATACAAGGAAAGACAAAGATCAGAGTGGATAATGCATACTTGTGCTACATATATACTTTTGGCTCTTGCCACAAAAAATTTTGAAAATGTATATTTTTTAAGATAAGATGCAACTGTAATTAGAAAATACATGAACCATTTAAAATGGCAAATAATGAAAATATGAACTGTAACAATTATTTTTTTCTTATTTGTAACTTATTTTGAACCTCTGTTTAATTTACCAGTGTTTTGTTACATATGTCTGATTCCTGGGAAAATAAAGAGAAGCTGTTGATCATGCCAGAAATTCCAAATCCCGAATATTGGACTTATTATTGGATTTATTGTATGTATGGACAACTAGACATTGCTAGCCTCTATCAATGTTATGATGCTATGACCAAGGGCAGGTTCACACTAGTCTCTAAGTTGCGCAGTTTTGCATGGCTCCTTACAGATGGCACCATCAAGCACTCACACGGCACCACTGGTTCAACAAAAAAAAAGAAGCAGGGTCTGCACATGTGACAGCTGGCAGCATTCAGCTAGACTAGTACAGCTCACTGTAGCATCTATTCATTCCCTATGGGGCTGCCATAGGGCGGCAGCAGTTCCTGGTGCAAGAAAGCGGTAAACACAACCTCACTGTCACTGTGTATTCATTAATTAATTCTGCTTGTCTGATGTTTTTTTCAAGCCATACAATTATTTGTAATTGTTTTTCATATTAATTAATATAACAACTTTTCATAGGCTCTAATGGCACACTGTGATTCAGGTACAACCTATATTATTTATGCAATTTATTATCTATACATCAAGTCACAAACACATCAGCCCTACAACAAACCTTGATAAGGTTGATATTCATACATAACTGTTAACAATATTAGTGTGTTAGACAGGAGCAAGTACATGGTGAATTTGTAGAATCTATTTTTACATCTCATTAGTTTTAAGAGTTAAGAAGCAGCTCGTTTTATTCCAAGCAGAAGCTTAACGAGTCAAGATGATTTCCATAATTTATATAAAAAATACAGGAAAAACATAACCTTGTTAGTATTTTAACAGTGCAATTAAGGCTTCTTTCACAGACTGGTAGCAGTTAACCATATTTATGATCCCACATTAAACACTTTGTATAAAGCACAAACACAGGTCATTATCCTCAAGTATCTTAATTACGAACATATGTGGTTCCCTTTTTACTTCTCATTTAAACCAGCAGGTTTATCATAACATCATGAGCCGATTCAAGATTTTAAAGGCTAGTTTTGGATCTGCATATTAAAATTGCTATATTGTAAATATTTAAACATGTGCCCAAGTATGTTTAATGAGTGGATACCAGGAGAAGGGAGACAAATTCATAGAACGGAGACTCAAGGATATTTCAATATTTTGTAGATATATTATTTTACATTATTAGACGATGCAAGTGTTAGAGTAGGCTATGGTAGGTAGCAATATAGCGTGAGGATATAATACAGAGTAATGGGTATGAAATGGAAGAGACTAAGAACCTACAAATGTCAGGTCTACTTTGACACAAAGAGACCTAAGCTCAACTTTTTTTTTTTAAATAAATTCATGGCAACTGTTTACCTGGAAATGTTTTGCATTTTTGTGCATCTAATCCTGAGAGTTACACATCCTTACAAGACAGCACAAACAACCTAAAGACCTGACTTTTCTTTGTTGCACAACAACAAGGTCTTGCATCTGCTCCCAAACTGTAGTTAGACAACAAACGTGTTCATGCTTTGTTCATAACTCTTTTTATATATAGGAATGGTCCACTTTTGTTATCATAAGAAATTCTACCTTGAGAAATGCCATGCAGCCATTACTGTAGTGCACTCATTTAGCAGTAGGCTACAAAGAGGCTGCAAGAAATTAGCAACAAAATGCAACAACAGTTGGAAAAAAGGAGCAAGAAATGTTTTATTTACAAAAATATTGTAATACTTATTATTACATGATTGCATGTTAATGATTGTCTGTGCTCCTGCTGATCAGCCTTTTATATCATTTTAATCATATCCAATGCAAGTGATCTTCCAAGTCGCCGAGGAACACTCATTGATTAGACTGTTATAATCATTAGGTATTGCAATGCTCTAAAGTCAGAAAAGGTAGACCTTCATATTAAAATGAAACTAGTTTCAGAGATGTATACAGAAGACAACCTTCAGTCTATGAAATGTAACAATGAGTATATTGTATTCTCCGTTCTTAGGGAGAGCCTGACAGGTTGACAGGTTCACTATACCAATGCACTAAATGTATACCTATGGCTGGGCTAAATCTGCTCCTCGCTGAAATGAATAGTAGTATTTCTTCCTCACTTTACATGAGTATGCATATGCTTCCAAAATGCGTACTGTTAGTAGTATCTAAGCATTAATTGAAGCTCAGTGCTATAACAAATGTGTGCCTTTCGGTTGTATTAAATGTTGTCTTCTTCATATTGGTGTTTAGTTTTCACAAGGTCATATTAAAATATTAACTCTCTATCACATGTATATAGGGCTTTATTGGCTTGCCTTGAATAAAGGATTGCTTTCTCCTGAAAAGCGAGAGTCTTCCTGCATATTAAATAGAAGGCATGGTAAAACCAATACTGTTATTATAATGCTCTCAAATACCTGAATCTTCTTCCCTGTTAAATCCGCCTGCCCGACAGCTGCACCCAGCATTAATCTTAGGACTTTTAATCAATAAAATGTTCCCGTTTGTTGTTCTCCTCCCCAGCAGACTCTGGACTTGCATAATACCTTCAATACCCTTAAGTGCTCGCCTCACCTTTGCTGAGAATATTTTGGGGCAAATCCTTTAATCTGAAAGTTTAATTTAGCTAGAAAAAAATCTATTTCTTCTTGCCTGCTGTTTTTTTTTACTAATCTATCCAGCTGCACAGAATAATTCCATTTTAACAGAAAACTTTAAGTTATTAGAATTTACCTGTGGTCATACTAAGCTTTTCCTGGCTATGCGTGCTTAAATCAAAACGGTGTTCTCAGAGGGGTGCAGTTAAAAGCCTGCAATTAGAGTATACTCGTGCTATAAGAATCCTTATTTTCTTCTTGTTTGTTTAAAATGGATAATCAAATCAGGCAGATGCATTCTAAAATCAGCAAGATACCTTTTAATATCCATTCTTTTTACGATCCCTAAAAATACAATAATTTTACCCTGTTTATTTGCTTTTTATAATACCTCTTTTTTTCTTTTTAAGTTTTCCAATACTGTTCTGCCTACCCAGACTAAGCACTGAAAGTGTGATCTTTAAACCTACCCAGTTGTCCAGAGTACTACCCAGCATACACAATGCATGTGTAACATTACAAATACCTTGCAAGGATATATAAAGAAACATGTATTTCAGCTGCCTGAATGATGCAAAATGAAGTTTTTAGAACGTATTTAATGTGTGTCAGGATGCGACCTCATTTTCTGGTTGTTTTTCAATAATTTGCCTTCTAGAATTAAAGCAGTGGGCAGAGACATGACATGCTGGCATATGAAAATAAGGGTTTGGGCTAAAATACTCATTTTGAATTGTATAGGCATGAGTCTCCATTGGAATTAGTGATGAATCATTGATGCTCTATATAATACTTATAACCTATATATTATAATCTATTAGAAAAACCGTGAATGTAACTGGAATATGAATATCTCCATATGTTGGATGAGCAAGGGCTGGTTTAGATAAATCTGGGCGCTGAGCAAGAATCATGTTAAGGTCACTGGAATACTTCAACCTTTTTAAAAATGCCCAATTTGTAGAGTACAGAATATTATGCTCCTTTGTGCCTGTTTGCAGAAAAGAGGCTACTCCACCCAATGGTTGCTGTTGCATTGCCAGATGCAATATATATTCTGCACTATTCACATATAGCTTTGCCCCAAACAAACATACACACAATCTGCACATTAAACTCAAACAGACACAATCAGCAAACTACAAATGTACACACTAGGGATGAGCAAGAAAGCCTCTGACATTCTCGCCAAAATTTCCATCAAACTTCCAATGGGTCCGCAAAATTCCGGCGAACCGATTTTGCGAACCCATCGGAAGACCGAGGAAATCATTACAGGAGGAGTACCATGGCTGCAATGCAGCCACAAGAATCCTCCGGTGCACGATCACGGGGCACTTGAAGTTAAATGAGCGGCAAGGTCTCATTTAACCTCTAGTGCCCGGAAAAGCAGGAAGAGGAGCAGGGCTACATTCATAAATGCAGCCATGGGAATCCTCCTGTGTGTTATCCCAGGGCACTAGAAGTTAAGTGGGGGCAAGCCCTCATTTAACCTTCAGTGCCCGGGGATCGCGCACAGGGCTCATGAATGCAGCCGCGGTACTCCTCCTGTTAGTGTGAGTCCCATGGCTGTGCTCATCAATGAATGTAGCCGTGAGAATCATCACTAGATGATTCCCACGGCTGCATTAATCCATGATGAGCACAGCCGCGGGACTTCTGTGTTCTTGGATGAAGAATCTCTATCCATGAACACATACTACAGGCTGCAAGAGCAATCAGGGGAGGGGAGCTGTCAGCAGGACTCTTGCAGGTCCCAAAAAATTTGATCCTGGTCGCTGAATTTACATAGGCAGTTCTGGCTTACATGTTTGGTAAGCAAGAACGGTCATATTCGCCGCAAGATCGAATTTTAAAATTTCGCTCGCTCATCCCTACTACATCCCTACAGATGTACATCTGTAACTTATTTATGTTCACATACTATACATAAACATACACACACATCCTGCATCATATACATAAACTCAATCCAGCCTGATTTTACTTCCAGCATACTTACAGATAGAATAGTGATGCCATGTCCTGCAGTCTGTCTTCCTACACACAAGGAAGAAAGTTTGCACCATGCCATGTCTTTCTGCTGTTTCTTCTCCTGCAGCCAAAACCCAAAAATGTTGGTCAGAAGTTGTGAGCAAGAAACTTCTCAGAGTCCTTAGGAATGTGAAGGCCCAAGTGCAATTGTCCAGTTTGCTTACCCCAAATGTTGGCCTTGGGGAGAGCGGCAAATGTGGCTTGTTATGGAGAATGTGCTTGGTAATATAGACAGCATAATAGCAAGCACAGATGCCACTAAAAAATGGACTCATTGTAAAGCGGATCATTGTAAAGTGTATCACAGATGCATGCAGTTTCTTTTTGATGAACTGACTGTAGGCACCATGCTTTTTGTGCCTAACTAACATCTCCCTAACTAACATAGTGTGAAATGTGTTTTGTACACATAGAACATTACTTTGGAAAAAGGCAGAATACCACCAAAAACATTTTTTTTTCTGAATAGAGTGGGAATAGACTCAAAATCTTTTAAGGATTTTACTGCTATCTTGGGCTCCATTATAAATACTTCCTTCACTTCCCGGCCTTCTAACAACTGTTCTACTAGGCAGTAAGTGATAAATAATGTGCAACAGGGACATAGAACGAAATAAAATCTAACATAGGTTCTAGCCTTTCCCTTTCTAGACTTCTGTGTCAGTTATTGGATTCTTTTCACTTCCTGTTTTGTAAAACCTTGTTAGAAAGACAGAAAGTGAGGGTACATCTCTTAACCTCCCAACCGCTAACCCCGTACTTTTTCGTGCAAAAAATATTTGCAACTGTCGATAAACCCGTACTTTTTCGTCTATATTAAAATCCCACTTACCTGGTCCCGCTGTGCTCATCCAGCGTCGGGTCCGTGTTCCAGCGTCGGGTCCGTGTTCCTGCGTCGGGTCCGTGTTCCAGCGTCGTCCTCCAGCGTCGATCTCCCTCTCCAGCGTCGGGTGCCGTCTCCTATACCAGCGGGACCAAAAAAAAAAATTTCATGAAAACCTGTAACGCTTTTGGTACAGAAATCTAGACATCAGTGTAACGCTCAGGTGGTTAAATAGCAAAAAGTATTTTGATTTAACAACAAGAGATAAAAGTGAGACTTGGTCCCTGGAAGCTGATATGGTTTGGTGTTTGGACATTGTTTTCCCCCTTAAATTAGGAATCTTCAAGTGTCTATAATGAGACATGAAAGTTGCAGTTCTCCACTTTTTTTTAGTATTTCTGTTTTTTGATTTGTGCACCACATATAAGATGTTTTACACTTTACACATTTCATTAAAAACAATGCAGTCAACAATAAATAATGAACAGCCTTTGATCTTTTTAAATGTTAAATGTTTCAATAACAACACATTTAATAGGGCACATTGGTCTTTGGGTTCTTAAATTGTGTGCCAAGACCACAAAGCAACTATCTCATATTTTTAATACCTAATTTTTTTAATCTCTTTTTTATATCATACATTCACATAAAAATATGCCAAGAAATGTGAAATTGGCATCAGTAGCACCAATTTTTATTTTTTCTGTTGCATACTCACTTTAGTCTAGTGCTGCAAAACCAAAGGGACCCCAGTAGTTCTCTGTTCTTGTGCCCATAAAGAGAACCCCTACAGGCGACCACAAGAGCAAAAGAAAGTATTGGTGGAATAGATATTTTTTCCATTGGCAGCCCTGATATGAACAAAAAAATCTTTTACTGGCACACATCAGATGCTCATCAAAGAATAGAATGCCTACAACGAGTGCAGTTGTAGTTTTATGATCCCATTTATTCTTTCTTGTAAATTTTGAGAATGGACTGTTGTACATAAAACATTTAATTTTCTTGACCATCATGATGGATCTTGGTACAGCACTTGAACATGAATGGAATAAGTTCCCATAAGGGATCCAAATCCAGTTATAAAGTACCTATTGTTTCCATTGCTTATGGTAGAGCCCTGCCATTGTAAAAACTACTTCCCTTTTTTTTCAGTTGACTTACTAAGAGGCATAGGGGGTATGTCAACATACTGAAATACCCATAAACAGAGACAGACAATGAAAAACTTCCTTAGTAACAGTTCATATAAAGAAGGTCTTTAGTCCTATCCAATCACAGGGCATAACTCAATAATTAACCCTACCCACACAAAGGAAATTAAATGAAAAACAGAAAAAAAAAGATTGAGCAGAAGCACTATGCAAAGAATACTTTGTGGGATGCCACAAAGACAAACTCTACACTGCAGAATGCTTTTTTATAAAGGGCTCATATACTTTGCAGTATGTGTGGAGTAGTCAAGGAATAAAGAAGAATGGATAATGGCAATAACACAGTAGCCAAACATATTTCATGTTTTAATCTACTGTGATTAGTACATTTTTAAACAATCTTAGCTGTGTGAAAAAAATAAGTTGAAATCATTGTACAGTTTTAGAACAATGGGTGGCGTTATGAAAACAGAAGAAGCAGGTATAAGTTCACTTTTTATAAATGGGATCATAAAACTACAAGTGCAGCTTTATATTGCTCTTCTTCATATACATGTTATATTGGGACAGTCTTGGCATTTTCTTGATGTTACATATCACAGCAAGCTCTTTTTGTTTGACGTGAAATCTGAAGAATGTGGCAGTAAATCAGCATTGCTCTGCGTGCTCTTAATGCTGCCACTTGATATATAAACCTCTGTGCCTGTATTCTGGTTGCCCTGCTGACTGATGACTTATTAAATCCTTGTCTCTCTGACTTTTTTTTTTATTAGCAGACAGCTGAAATGATACTTGCAATAACCTCTCGCTTATGCTGTTGGAGAAATATTGTATTTTATTTCCACTAAATATTTCCCAGAGAAATTGCAGAGCCTGGAATTCCCAAAAGGAAATACAAAGAGATCTATTTGTTTAATATATTCCAGTGGGAATCTGCCGCTAAATTAACTTCTGGCCCTTCTTAGTAACAAAAAGTCTTGGCATGCATTGCTCATTCTTTAAATGTAGCATAACTAAAGTCACATAAATGAAAATGAATAAAGTCTAGATTTTCTATGATTTCGCAATTTTGTTATTTTTAAATGTTTCACTGAATGTCATATGCAATATTATATGCAAACTGCAGCCTTATTCTCCCTTTCAAACTGTAAAATTGGGGACTAAAACAGGCCACACATATTGGAATCTGAATTCATAGTGATATGCATACCTAAGAAATGTATTCTATTTATATTTTATCAAGTAGGCTCTATTTCCATGTATTTGTTTATACATCTAAAGAGATTGTGCAAATAAATTGTAACATTCAAAGCCAGCTTTGCCAGGGTAAAGTAGGGAATGGATGACATGGCCTCTTACCAAAAACACTAGAATCAGTTCAAGTGATGTCTAAGAGAGTCTGGAGCTGGCGAGGGTGGCGTTTTAAGTGTTTTTAGGTTTGGGAAACAAGAAAGTGAGATCAGAGGTGGGATGAGCAGGGCAAGTTTCCAACAATTTCTCTATCAAGGGTTATAGGACAAGTCAGTATGACCTAGATTTGGCATTTTAAGGTCCTCCAGGGCAGTGAGTTGGTCCTTTTATACATTGGGCAGGGAACCATCTCTGTTTTGAGGTGAGCTTAAGGAATACGGTATATGGAAATTGTTTGCATTGATAGTCTGTGGAGAATTGATTTTTGTTTCCGAGGTGTTGGTATTACTGCTGGCAACCAGAGATGCTCTTAGTTGCCTAATTTGAAAAGCCTTCGGGCTCACAGTTCCTCTACAAATTGGTATAGTTGTTTTTTATGTGAAATGATTACATTTTGCAGCAAATACAGAAAAGTTTTGGCACCATTATATTAGTGTTAAATTCCTACTGTTGATGTGTGTTAGCTACTAGCATATATAGTTCATACAATTTTGAGGCAGAACAATACATATACCCAAAAGCTTTTAGCTTGAACTTTCCCTAATAAAAACCCCTAACCCAAGCATACCTTAATTCTAAAACCTTAATCTCTCAATCTAACACGTTTTTCTAACCCTCAACCCTAAAAAAATGTAGCCAAACCCAGGCACCAGACAATGAAACTGAAGCTTAATGTTACCCATGGATATTAAATATTATTCAATCTGCAAAAGATAAATAGTGACGATCTAATCTATTAAAAACAAAACGCATATACAAAATAGTTATCAATCAATCAATTTAATTGATGTTTCCATGGACAGGAACTGTGCATGCAAATTGTGGACTAGCTTAGAGTTAACCTGTTATCATTATTATTATATTTTTATATTGAGCAACAAGTCCAATGGCTTGATGGGGGGAGGGGGCTGTTTGCATGATTTTCAGAAGAAATCTTTTGCTAAAGCCAAGACTGAGCTCTTCTGCAAGCTCTTGTAACTCTTTAATGACCAAGACAAACTCTGCAGTTGTTCCTTTTTGCATATTTAAGCACAGCTCCTCCAGAAGTTAATGAATGACTAGGCTCCATAAAGTTTTTTTGTTTTTTGCTTTGTTTGTGATTAACTCACAGTGAAGATTTTATACAGTAACTGACACCATGCTACCTAATAATTTACCTGTTCCCACTTACATACAAATGCAACTTAAAAACAAACCTTCGGGTCCGAGAGTACCAGAAGGCTGAAACCTAAGCTACTTTTCTGATGGACTATTATATCACTAACACTGGCTTATTATTTTATGTTCTTGTTTTGGATCTAAAAAATTGGTCACTGTGCCAGGACTGATCTATAACTACTTCATTTAAGTACTACCACTGGTGCAAAATAGGCTCAAAAGCAAATTTACTACTACCCACGGAAATAAATCAGATCTACAGAGAATAGCTTTGGCTCATATACTGTTTATTGTCAGGTCCAGAATACAATCATTGATTTGACTCATTCTTTGGGTTCATTTGCTTTGGCAAACATAGCAAGTTTTTCCAACCTGTCAAGCTCATCCAAAAAGTCTTTCATATTGTGCAACTTGTATTCTATGAAGAGCCTGTAGCAATGTGCTAATTGTTTATCTGCCTACAGCTTGCACTCCCCAGAACATTGTCTAAGAGGCCTATTGCAGTTGTAGAGATGGAATGGAGATAAAGTATGAGATATGGCCATCAGAAAGTTAAGCAAACGAGCAATTCTAATACAGGAGACTTTAATGCTAGATTACATTAGGTAGGTTTGGACATGATTGCTTTAAGTTAGGGAAAACCTAAATCATTAAATTTCAATTAAAGTGGTGTTAATCTTTTAGGTTCTTTTGCACAGTGCTGTTGATCTAAGAAAAGTGACATGCTTACAGTAGTAAACAGCAAATTAGTGGTCACTCATGTGTTACTACTTCTCTCCATTATGCAGCATTTTTGGCTGTGTGAATAATAAAAATGATAAGTTCAATATTATGAAAATTCTCTTTCATACTAGTTACAGCGGTACTATGAGTCCCTATATAATTTAAATAGGCCATATATAGAGATTGGAGATCCTTGCCATTGCATTGCACAGCCATATTCATGTTTATAGGGCCTGTGAAGGAGTGCCATGAAATGACCTGTGTTGGGGAATTTCAAATACCTCACTTGTTGATATTCCACAAACCCTAAGCAGATGCAATGAATATTAATAAGAAACATTGCAAAATATTAATATATGAAAAATTAAGGTAGAAATTAAACACTGAAGGATAAAGAGAAAGCGAATGCGTGGGGAGGAAGATAAATAACCTAATATATTTTTTTTCAAATATACTGCAGCCAGGGTTTTAACAACATTGTAATATTGCATATTCAAAGCAAATTTGAAGATATAAAAAAAGCTCCAAATGTGTGAATGCCATATTGTGGTACCGAATGTATCCAATCTCAGAAACCCATCAAAAAGGCCAAAATTTGCTCCTACTGACTATATCTTTGTGCACAGTTAAGTGAGTCTGCAGATGAGGACTGTAAAGCTATGTACACACGTCCAATGGTTCTTGCCCGATAATCGGCTCAGGGCCAATATCGGGCGAGAATCTGGTGTGTGTACAGCCCCAGTCGTCCATCGTCCGAACGACCGTCCTGGCAGATCCACGGACGATGGGCGACAAACGATCGTAATGGAAGCGAAGGGGGAGAGCGTGCAGCAGGGTGCTGCCCCGTCGTTCTCCCCCTCCTCTCTGCATAGAGTAGACTGGTTCTGTATGAACAGCACTCATTCATGCATCGTGCAATATTAGTCGTTGGAAAGGATTGTGGAAGATCCTTTCCAATGACTAATATTGCTTGTGTGTTTGCGGCTTTACTGGGAGGGTAATTATGTCCTTCTTCCACCATGACTAGGCAACACCCTCAGTTGCACATATTTCATTGGAGAAACCAGCTTTGTTTCTGGGATTTCACAAATGACTTTGTAGGTTAAAATGTTCTACTTTTTATATTTTGAAATCCTTTTTTTTCTTTTTTCTTGCACTTAAAGCTGTCATGTATGCTGTAGGATTTACATGTCTTGACAGTTTGGGGAGATGAAAAGAGCTACTATATTGCAGAGCAAATTATTTTCCTGGCATCCCATCTATCAAGTTATAAGTATGTTTAATTTGTACTTACATGGCGAAAAGCAATTTCTGTGTGAAATACAGGGAATTGAACAGCACATATTGTTTGTATGACTGATAATAATTTGTGGGAACCATGTGCAGTTTGCAGTAACATGTAAATCAGTACATATTTAGAGTTGTTATCATAAATTGGCATCAAAGGGATTTTACAAGAGCAGTTTTACTAGCTACAAAATCTTTTCACCATGCTTTGAAAATGTTTAAATTATTTCTGACTTCTATCTTTTAGGTCATTATTTACAGAAAGACTTACTCTATACTTAAGAAACCTGCCATTTTCTTTTCAGCTTGATTACAGAATAAAAACTTGTATGTAGTATTTTAATGCCATGGACATCAAAAGTAAAGTTTAGAAATAATGCTGCATTTTGGCTTTGTGTACATTCTGTTCTTCTGAGAAAAAAATCATCTCTGTTTTAGTTCTATATTTTGCAAAGAGTCAAACATGTTGCTGTTGTTAAAGAGCACTTGCTGAAAGCTTGCTTTTTCCTTCTTCATGGAGGGTGTGAGAAGGGGGTTGCAGAGCAATAGTTCAGAATAATAACAATTTGATGCCCACAGGAGAGACTTGGTGTACCAGACAGTATGCTGTATGAGGCTTAGTGCACTTTAGTGATTTTTACTGCTTAAAACATTGTGCAGAATGAGTGCATTGGCGCAGAGGTTTAAGTTTTTTGTCATTTTTTTGGTGGTCGAAAGCAACATTGTTGTGGTGTGTATTTTCAGATGCTACATGCAATATTAAAGGGCAGTTTAATGACCCAACCATCTCCTTAGACTTGTATTGTAAAGTTTTGTCACCACTATGCAAGTGATTTTAAGCATTTTCAAATGGTTTTAATAACAAAAAAAATTAGTGCCACTTTGCTAGGAGTAGAAGGTGCTTGTTACCACTTCTGGATGCCTTGCAGTTGGTAGTATCGAGAGAGGTAAATGCAGTTTTTGTGAACCAAGTGACTAATATTACAGTACATTGACTGAACTATTACAAGTGTACAAAACTCACTCATTACAAAACATGGGACACTTTGAAACTGGGTTATATTAAAGGAACACTTGACAGTTTAGGCATAATACATTGACAATGATAAAATTGTACAGGGATTAGAAGGTTGAAACAAAGAATAAAGGGCAGGGAGAGGTAGGAAGCTGACATAAATATTAGAGTTACTTGATATCTATGGCACGAACAACTGGGAACACTAAATTGGTTGCATATTACCCTATCCTCTTTTTGTCCACTTTCCCACAGCTTCTCCCCACCCAGTTAAATAAAACATTTTTGGGGAGGAAACTGGCTTTTAGTAGCACCCCTTAGGAGATTTTTCTATATTGGCCTTATATCTTTCAGGAATAACAATTATGAAAATTTAATTTTGGCATAGGCATCAACGAGAAGGCATAATTATTTAATTTTTTTACAGCTGAATTATGATTTTAATTACAAAGCCTATTTTATTAAGCATTCATCTTTTTAATTTATAAAGCTAGGGGGATTTTTACTTTGGTCAGTGAGTGCATTGAATTAGCGGCTGTCTATTTTTACTCCAAACCTTTTGACAGAAAGTCTATGTGCAAAAACTCCAAAGCTTCCCATGCTAATCAGTCCACTAGACATCTCCACCAGATCTTGCTCCTCTCCAGTCTTAGGCAACCCACACAGCATCCTGTGACAGGAAAATCAAAGCATGTGCAAGATGTGCAAAACATGGCGCATGTGTGAGGTGGTCTTGCCTTCTACTCCTTTGATGCAGTTGCAGTCTCTATTATGAAGTTCACTTGGGCCAGGGAGGCTACCCTCCTCTTCTCTGGTATCTGCCAGGTACACTACCTTTTGCTCTTCTATAAAGATAAACTAATGGTTTCAGTTGGTTTTATGTCACACAGTGACAACATTTCTGTCCAATGAATACCGTGACGCACTGGAGAATCTATACTATATATCAATAGGAAAAGTTCCCTGTAAATTGTGGGAATTCTAAAACAAGATCTCAGGATCACCACTGCTTAATCTATTGTGTGTATCTTTTGATATAAACATAGTACACATACTTTGAGAACAGTTAACAGTGAGAACGTGTGTGTGTGTGTGTGTGGGGGGGGGGGGGGGGGGGGGGGCTAGTTATGATCTAGTTATAAATCTAGGTATAAAAGTTTTTCTATAGTTGCAAAGCGCTGTCTTTTTCTTTAACACCCTACTATCATAAAGAGCTAGAATCAGACTGAGAAAGAAAATACCAGTCTGTGGTTTATATATAAGGGAAGTTCTAATTGATTACCAGGGGTGACTGTACATGCACAGCATAGTGATGTCTGGGAACACTCTATTGGTTGAGATTCTGGATATATTTTTGTCACATGGCCTAAACAATCTTTACATTTTCACAAAAAAATCAAATTATGTTTTACGAAAGTTTATGAAAATTGCTTGTTCATCCATATTAAGGAATGTATATTGATTGAAGATGAATCGTAATTACCTTAGCTTTGCCCAGAATTCTCTACATTATTAGTTACAACCTAAAAATGATGCTATTGCATAGAATATTTATCAATTTAATCCCACCCAATTTTTGTGGAATCTTCACTTTTGTTCCACCAATACAAGAAAGAAAAGATAGAAGGGCAAACATTCACATGAATGTTTTAGACAGTGTAAAAGAGCAATATATATTTTCTTTTTATATACTTGATGTTTTTCTAGAAAATTGAAAAGCTGGATTTGTGTAAACCTTTGGGCCAATTGCTTGTAAATCCACCTGTCAGCAAGCTCTGCCTGAAAGTGGTACCAAGACAGGCTAAAAACGTGTCTTTGATATCCTGTCTATTATTGTATGTATATGAATCTTCTCCTGACAACAGTGGAGTGCAGGATGCAATTATAAAATAAATACACATGCAGTGGAATCAGACAAATGTTTTAAAATGCATACTCTTTACTCAATTAAAGTTGAACTCCAAGAAAACGGCTAAATATGCAGTGTGTGATTGTATGTGTGTGTATTTGACACTTTATTTGGTACTCCTTGCTAGTACTAGGCTGGACCCCCTTGCTGAAGATTGGTCAGCTACACATTCACAATGCAAATCTTCCACTACATACCAAAAGAATTTGAATAGATTGATATATTGTGACTGTTAAAAAAAATTGACCTTTGTGTCATGTGTGTTATCCTGCTTCAAGTACTATCAGATAATATGGACATTGTGATCAAATAGGTAGAGATATGGTCAGCAACATTTTAAATGTAGGCTGTGGCATTTACACACTGCTCGTTTGGGGCTGAAAGTGTACCCAAAAAATATCCCACTGACCATTACATCACCATCATGAGCCTGAAGCTTTTATACAAGGCTGTATGGATACATGCTTTCCTGTTTTTCATGAATGTTGCAGCAGAAATTAAGACTTTAGACCAGGCAACATTTTTCCAATCTTCTCTTGTTTTTTTTTGCTTTTGCACTTTGCTGTTGCAAAATATATCCTCAGGTGCTGTCAAAATGTTGAACATTCCAGGAGTGTAGTCGCAAAAAAAAAAGAGGGGGCATGGTATATGCCTGCTCACTACACCCCTGCCTGTGCCACTCAAAGGGGAAGACAGTTCCCCTATAGGGTCGTCATGATGCCAGAACCCGCCCACTCTCCCCTCCCAGATCTGAGCCTGCGATGGGAGAGTGGGCAGGTTGTATTCATAAAGACACCCCGCCCACCACCTGGAGCCTGCGATCAGTATCGGGGCCATGATCCATGGCTCTGGCAGGTGCGCCCCCCCAGTGGGGTCCTTCTCCTGACTCCGTGGGGGGAGGGGGGGACCGGCCAGAGCCGCTGACCACCAAAAACTTCTTTGTAAAAAAATGAGTGGGCAAGTGTGTCCACTTCTGAAAAAAGTAGGGGCACGGCATTCCCTTTTGCATTAGTAGTTGTAATGAGTGGTTATTTTAGTTGCTGCTCATTGGTTCACATTGTGTGCTACTACAGTGTTAGATAGGGCCAGTCTACAGCAGTTTTTAGGGGAAGATAGGTTTATTGGGTTAGAAATTAAAAATAAAATTAAAAAGGGTGCACCATATTTCCCAGTGCTGCATTTCCCATGGAGCTAAATAAGGAATTAGTAAGAGGTACACAGTATTTTCCAAGGCCACATTTTCTACTACTTCTAATTTTGGAAATTGGAGACTTGAAGGGGGGGGGCGAACTTTAAAAAAGCGTGCAGTATTTTCTAAGCCATGTTTTCTCCTTCTGCTAAGCATGGAAACTCGAAGCTTGGAAAAAAAAAGAAATATAAAGAGGTATACAGTATTTTCCAAAGTCACATTTCTCCAAATGTTATTAAGAAAATTGGGGACAAAACCATAAAACCATACCAATTATTTTCAATTACACACAGGCAAATTTCTCCCTTTCTTGCTGATAAAGTTTTTTTTTCTCAAAGTTTAAATGTGCACCAAGTAAAATCACATCAATTATTTCCAGTTCTGCCCAGCTAAGTTTTTCAAAGCTGTTAATAAAGTTTGCCAGTTAATCTCATAATTTCACTACAGACTTATTCGAAAATTTATAAGGTTAAAATAAGACAGGTAGCAGCTACTAGCCAAGGACTAGCTCCTATCCTAAAACTGGCAAAATAAAGTGTTCCTAGCTATTCTATACCCAATATAAGCATTTAAAAAATGTGTATTCTGACTCTTTGAGTATTTTGAGTCAGACTCTAACCAAAGTTGGAATTTTTATTTTAGGATATGTATTGCCCTTTCAGAGAGTTCTTCTGTACAAGAGATTACATTTAATTTCTTAAACAATTTGAATTAAAACATAACTGAGTTATGCCTTTTTAATCACTTCATAACTGAATTCATTTGTGTTTTTTGTTTTATATCTACTTAGAGTTAAGCTTTAACTTCTGTAGTGTGGAGAGACCCACACAGCATGCCTGTGCATAACAAAATGTCTAATAGGCTCAGCATTTACAATCCTTATAATCCTTAAAATATATTTCTTATCATTGTAAAGTTATTTTTATCAGCTATTTTGTTTTTATTGCTTTTTTTGTAACAATGCAGAGATTTCTTTTTTCATTGTAAAAACACTCGTTTTGTATGTGATGCAGAAGGATATTGATACAATGTAAAGATGAGAGACAGAGATAAAAGCAAACATGCAACTGGGTAATATTAATATTTAATAACACGAGGAGAGAGTACACTGGGCTGAAATGAGATAAAACCCTTGAATTGGTGAAGGATAACTAAGGACAGTTGGCCTCCCTCAGTCTGCGTATTTCATAATGTGCTGTGTACATTCAGACCCTGTTTAATCCTGTCTGTTATCCTCTGTGTGTGCCAGAAGCATTTCTGAATTAATTTACTGCTTGCTTACAGTGAGTCAAAATTCACCCAGCAGTTCATCTGAGATTTGAATGTCATTTTTGCTGTTCTTCAAAATATTCTTGGTGTGATTTGGTAACGCTGTCAGACTCATAAGGAACAAAACAGAATGTGTGTAGTACAGATGGCTTCTTTCCGGTTATGGTGGATTTCAATGGCATGCTGGCAGTCAACATTGCATTTTAAGGAATTACAAATAAGTTTTTTTCTAAGAAAACAGTAATAAACCTTTACAACAACTTTAGACTAGGTTAAATTTGATTTTTTAAAATGGTTCGCTATTGGGAAAAGGGTTAACTTTTGATAGGCGTGTGCAATTTGAGGGTTACCTGAAATTGCACACTCCTAGCAAAAGTTAACCCTTTTCCCAATATTCACTATATGGTTCCACCAGTTAACCCCTATGTCATTACATGGAGCTACAGTCTGGTGACAACAGGAAGTAAAGGATAAATCACCAGTGGTGACTGAGGCAGTGATTTAAAGCTGCCAGAGTTCTATGTTGCCTCTAATGGGGCCACAGATAACAAAACAATTTTGGTTGGAGATTCACCTTAAACTTAAACTGTGCAAACGTTTGAAGCATTGAAAGAAGTGCTGTAAGGTGTGGACACCCTGAGCCAAGTGTGACATTGGAGGGGGTTTGTATTGACTGCGAAAGGCTGGTAAGGGGAATAAGGTTGTCAGGAAGTGGAGGTAGCAGGGTTTGGTAGGGTGATAAGGTGGGTGGATCCAAAGAGCACAAAGGTTTGCAGCAGGTTGAAAAAGGTATCATTTCAGAAGAAGTTGAAAGGAGAACGTGAGAAAGGATTGGTAAAGTGACTAATTTAGGATTACCCCCCCCCCCCAATCTCTGTTTATAATGAATACTTTAGCTATTCTTAGGATATTCCTATTAGAGTTAGAAAGTGGTACATGGATATTGGCAACACTGGGGCAGTTGCTTTAAGACCACCTCCCTGTCCTAATCTGTACCCCATTGGGTTTGGTCATTAAGAAAGAAAAAAGAAAGTCAGGTTGATCAATCATTTATCATATACAAAGGGTGGTTGGTGAGTCAGATCTCACAGCAGGTAAGGTACTGATGGCTACGTTGGACACTCTTTGTACATCCTGAGACTTGGCACCTGCTGGGTTGTAAGATAGAGAATCATTGCTTTTTGGATCTATGCATTCCAATATGGTGTGCAATTTAGTGCTCTTCATGACTGGTCCATTATCTGGATGACTTTTTTTGTATTTGTGTGGAAGATTCTTATGAATGTCAAAGGATGTATTAGGATAGTACGGTATATTGTGCTCCCTGTTTTGTGAGTCCACCGTGGAAGGGCTTAACGTTTGTATAAAGTTTTTGGGTATTCAAGTTAATTCTATGCTATAAAGTGTAGGCTGTATGAAAGTCTTAGATTTGTGTCAGTTGCTTAATACTCTTTACTTAAAAAAACAGTTACTTTGTGGGTTAAAGTCTATTTGGGGTAAATAAAATTTTGCATGCAAGATATTGTCTAGGGGTTGTAAATTCTGTCTGCTTTGACAAGTGGGGTTAGGATGCCACATCCTTTTCTAATGGTGTCATGATCAGCCAAAGATGATCTTTGGATTTGTTTGGTTTTTGGCAGACTATAACAGCAGGTCTATATGGTGACATTCTTTATTCTGGCCAGCTATGTAAGAGGCATTCTTTCCATTGACCTGTTGATATAGTAATTATAGTAGGGGTCCTCTGAAGACCTGAAATTTATTTCAATGGTTCCCCCATGTTAAAAAGGTCAATAAATGATGGGGTAATGACTAATAGTGACTGATGAGTAATAAGTACTCATTTTCTTTTATGGAGTATGATAATGGTCATCGGTTCAAACAGAGAGCATAAGTATCCCAGGAGAAACCTAACAGGAGTTCTAATCCATCCAAATATAGAACATTTTCCTTGTAATACACATAAGTTACTTAACCTATATCGTTTTATATTTAAGACTTTCCTTTGCAATTGAAATACTTTTAAGAATGCACTTTAGTTGATTGATCTGATTTAAAAAAATAGGTCACATATTGTATAGGTTTGTTTTAAGATTTAAGCTTCACAATTACTTACCTTGTAATTTAATTTTTAAAAAAAAAATTGGATTATTTTTCACTTTTCAGGGAATTTTATTGCTTTCAGAATTTGAACATAATACAGCTAGAAATGACCCTGCTTGTTATATGTACCATCAAGCAACATCAAGATGTATTTGATTTGGTGGATGATCAGAATGATGAACATGGCTAAAATGGTTGTGTATTTGCCTTGCCTTTACCTAAAGGTAAACTTTATTACTTACTGTATAAAGGACAGCTGTACTTACACACACCAAAACTGTACAGACACCACAAGTTATTAAAAAAAAAAAAATTTGAACACCAACCTAGGTAGGATGTTGGGATAATGAAATGTAGCCACTGCGTTTTAGGATTTCCCCTCCAAATCTTTGCTTGTTGTAGATAATAGTGATTAATCTGATTAATGAGTGGCTTCCAACATCATCGTCATTTAGTCATTGAAACTTGGACTTCTGTTTACCTCCTAGCTTTTTTTAAGTATCTAGAAGATCATATCATTACTGTTTATAACTGTCAGCAGAGATTGGAGGGGCACTAGACTGTATCCGCTAGATCTTTGTATCCTGACATCTTAGACAGGAGGTCCAATTTATGTTTTTGATACACTTAGGGAGGTTAAACAGATAAACATGCTTATGTAAAAGTATAGTTATGCTTCAGGAATATCTGGGCAATTATTTTTAATTTCTAAACCCCACCCATCATTTTTTTTTCATTTTCTTGCTTATGTATGGGACAAGAAAATCTCATTTAAATTTCTTGATAAACTGGTAAGAAAAGAGCTGGGAAAGCTAAAGGAAAAGTCTTGCAGAATTGTATTATTAATAAATGTTTTCTTCAAAACAATTATAACCTAATGTAAAAAATTAGCCCCCAACTCACTTCATTTCACAGACACTTTGCATCAAAACACACTTAATATTATGGTGAGTGAATCTTATTGTTCAGGTTGGAAAATTTGTAGGGGTAATGAGCTAGCTATTGTCAAACACAAAGCATGTGAAGCCAGACACTGCAATGGGGAGCACATTCAGTACCAATGCCAAATTAAACTACAGAATTGTCAGTTCTCTAAAACCCCCCTGCACTATAACAGTTGGTCTGAGCAAACCCTATAAATAAAGGGGGCTGTATTATTTATTCCTTCTGATTTTTGGCTCTTGTTATTTAGAAGATCATAAAGAAAGAATTTGCATTGCATTATAGTCTGCTTGTTCTAAATATCTGGCAGCAAATGAAACATTTTTTGTTGACTAAAAGTTTATGATTCCTAAATTTTGAGGATAGTAAATATCTTCTGCTAACTTAAACATCATACATAAACAGAAGCTAAGGATAATTTACTGGCATGCAGAAAGGTTTGAACATCTTTTTTGGGTTATTTTTCATTTCCCCTTATTTCTGTCCAGGTTACAAGCAAAAAAGAAAGAGGGCTAAAAATTAACCAAACCCATACAGTTGGAAGTAAAACCTACCACAGTTTTTATCTCGTTCATATTGTATCCAAATTAAAAATTATTTTTTTAAATATACCATATCAAACACACAGCAATTGATAACTGCAAAACAGGCTTAAATATTCAAAAAATTGCCAGGTACTCCAGAATGGAAAAGGATTAGAAATGTTTTTTGTCATGGAATGTAGTTTTGTGTTGTCAGATGGACACAGAATTATGTTATATTGTCATTTTAGAAATGCTTAGTCAATACAGAGCTTAGAGGACAGTAATGGATTTTATTTGTATTGCCGTAATAGTAATAAATATAGTCTTTGTAGAAACAATTTGTCCTTTTCTGCTCAGAAAAAGGAACCTAAATACTTAGATTGATTTGCTTAGATAAATAACTTGGCTTCATTTTGTTTTTAGGACACTAGTGAGCCAATAATTTAGAAATTTATGCTACGTGTGAGTTTGCAGGCATATAAGATACTGAGTTGGAAGATAGTGTTCGTTATCTGAAAATGTGGAGCTGAATTCTCAGAACGGGGGGACATGTGGCCTGAAGCTTGCTGCAAGTAAGAGAAGCAGCAGGATATAATGGCGAGACTGCTTGTATTGGCAGCTTAACTGGTGCGCACAGATGAGCAATTCTTCTTTACTTCAAGCAGCTGTCATATAATAGCACTCTTACGGGAAAAGTTAAAAAGTCAAACAAAAGACTTGTGTCATAATTAACTATCCAGCTTATTTCTGTGATGAAGAAATACAGTGGTGGAGAGAAGGATTCATTATACCTGAGCTTATGTATACCATTGTTTGAGGAACCCTTAGGCAGGGGAATGAAACTAATGTCTGTGTTAGATGACTCTTTTTTTCTTCTGCGTGATTTTTTTTATTTAGGACTACATATTTTACCTTGACTGTGTGATATGTAACAACAAAAATGATGTTATAGTGAAAATAAAAGCACCATATGCATGTGTAGGGATGTAGTATTTTTTAATGCCATTTTGCAATGTTTTTATTAGTGTATAAAGAAAAGGTCTGCAAACCAGCCTGACTGCATGTTCCTGTTAGTGTTCGCTAAGCATGGGGGGCAGGTTTTGATTTACTTGCACCCTAAGTTTTTTTCTAGCAGGGTGTGCTAAGGACTTGGCCTTTTGTTAAATAAAGTTTATTGATAATCAGCAGGCTTGGGAGCTGTTTGTTAAGGTATTTAGTATTTAAGACACATGTGGTACATGGTTTTCCCTCCTGGACTTCTGCCTGGTGAGCTTTGAAAGCTGTTTTTCTCACAGGAATTTTGGTCAAAGTATTGGAATACTGCAGAAATCTTCCCTCCTGGAAAGAAATACTGAAAATGTTGGTTTCGAGTGATGGCCTTGTAAATGAAGCAGGGTGCATCTGTTCCACACAGAACAGGTATTCAGTGACTGATTGACTGGATAGTATGCATAAAGACCTTTCCATACTGTCCTGCCCTACAACATAAAGTTTACGATATCGCTTGAACCACTTGAATCCAATTTTCTTCCATCCTCTTATCTTCAAGATCGATTTTCCTGGACCCTTAATACCAAGTAAATGGGTTTGGAACAGCCACTATGCAGTTGGTGCCCATCCAGAACTCAGTGTTTAATGAAGTTCAGTACCAATAGCACTATACACATTTAATAATAATAATAATATTAATAATAATAATAATAATAATGTACACTCACCTTGAAAGCATTAAGTTCCACACAATAAGGACAAATGGGCAAAAATTTCCCATTTTGGTTTCTAAATTTTCAATTTTATTTTGGGCAAATTTCTATTTAAGTCTATAGCCAAATTGATTGCAAAGCACGTAAACATAATATTATCACTGAAATTGCTGTGGGTTAGGGTGGGTGGCTGTGGTAACATTTAATCTGTAAAAAGCATGTAGTTTTTCTGTAAAAAGAATAGTCAAAATGTAGTCACTATACTCATTGAAAACCATTATATAAAGCTGACAGCCAAATTAAAAGCAAAACGTGATATTGACACCAAATTGGTGGAAAGAAATGGGGAATAGAATTTGGCTCATTATGATCCCAAACTTTTAGCACGCCCACATGTCACATCTACAGGAACATTTAGGCATTTCATATTTTTTCAAATATTGATTGGCCTCGTTTTAACCAAATCTTCCAGCCCCAATTATTATTAGTCCTTTTTTTGTGATTAAATGTAGTGAGTCTAACGCACAAACATATTGATTTGTTGGTTGTTTTTATTATTTGTTGTTATTGTGTATTTTTTTTGCACTAAGCCATTCATCCAGTCTTTACATTATTGCATTTGTTATTTGAAAAGCCAGTGTAAAGTAAAAGAAGTAAAGAAAAACACAACCCAAGCTGGTTTAACTTATTATTTTTTGCATATTAACTATTCATTGCCTAAGTAACTGGGGGATGTGACAGGGCTGTGTGCTTTATAAATATACCTTGTGCTTTTATGAGTCCCCCTTCCCATGTAAAAAAGTTGGGAGGAATACACAGTTGCATCTGACTTAGTTTTGTCTGAGCTCCTGAATCCATAGGACATGTTGCATTCAATTATTGCAGCGCTATGCAAAGAAGGCCAAATGCAGCCTTTGAAGTAACATGTGTACTACTCAATTAAACTCAATGGGATTTTGCTGCATTGATGTGCTCTCTGAATCATTTTGAATATAGGAAAACCATGTTTGTTGAGAGAACCACCTATACAAACTGTAGACCGTGTGTACCATGCATAACAAACCATGTAGTGGGCATTCCTTTGTGTGCAGCCTATGGCTGTGTGGGATCAATATAGGAATAATTGTAGAACAACCAAAGAACATGTCAGAAGACCAATTCCTAAATACAAAGTGAATAAAAATAGCGTGTCTAGCTGCATCATGTGAAATGTTATAGATGGTTCCAAAATGCACAGCAAAAACTCTTTAGAGTATGGAATGTTTAAACACCTCTATTAGCTTTGAACTGCTATCCATTACAGAAAAGTACCCCCATTTTTCCCCCATTTTATTTTTACATTTTACTTGACAGGACATTTGGGTAACTTTCCTACAGCAACATTGGTTTCTTAATAGAGCAGGGAAGGGATAGAACTTGTCTGTGTCCTAATTACAATAATTCCTTCACTTCGTCTTATGTGAATCCATCATCAGCAGGAAAGACTATAAATGTAGGTATCTGTAGTGGAGCCCTGTATAACAGAAAAACCTGATGGGATATTTAACCTAATCTCACTGGAAAAAACTGGAAAATAAGTTTTTTGTTTGACATACACTTCAATAGTAGGCGCTTCCATTTTTTATCCATAGCCTTTTCTATGGCCTTTATATCTTTCTGTTGTATTGGTTTTCTCAGCTTACTGTTACGTGAAATGAGGAGCCCACTGGGCAACTGATGAGGAGCCAAATGACCCCTCTTCCTGTGTTTGAGTACATCTTCTAGACGGCTGCACATGAAGATATCAGAAGACTACAAGACACAGTCCTGTTAGAGAAACATGCTTTCAGTAGATATAAACCCCATAACTAAAACCTAATAAATATTAAATATAATTAGGTCATTACATATTTTTAAAAGTAGCTTACAATAAAATGTTATTTTCACATCTGTTGTGAATCTGATTTTTCAGGTAATTACTGTTATAGTGTGACAGCTAAATCCCCGGAGGTTTTTGTGTATTTTTACTTTGTCCCGTACCCCGGTGGAGACTACAAGTGGCTATGGAGACACACAATGCACAGGCATGATCCACAGTAGTTTTGCTGTCCTGCTTCAGGTTAAAGAAAAAATCGATCAGAATATTAGTTGTCAAGGTTGGTAAATTCTGTTGGTATTTAACATTTTGGGGGCCTACAAACGGCTGATTTTATTTAATTGCTGTGGGAATTGGGGATCTTATCCAGTTTACGTGCAGGATATTTAGAACTTACAGCACGTAGGATCTGTGTGTGGCAGGGACTGTGATCTAGAGAGCTGTGTTGTAAAGCAGCCATCACCATCATTATCATGATTGCTTTCTGCTGTCATTATATTAGATTATTTACAAGTGCAGCATATATTTACAGCAGTGCGGTTGGTGGTTTGCTCATTACATAGCCCACTACATTAACTGCATTGCTTTATACTGTCAGTAGGGCTGTTATGCTGTTATTTTTTTGTGTCACTTATTGTCACAACCACTTTGTGTCCCAAAAAAAAAGTTGACAACTTACAAAGCATGTATAGCTGTAGTTAAACAATTTGTACAGTTTTAAAAGGTGATTTTTTTTTTATTGCAGTGTGTTACTGACTCGCTTGCTGCCACAACCCTTTGTGTTAAGGATGTGAAAAAAATGAAGGGACCCAAAGATGTAAATTAAGCGATTTGTGCCTTTATCATATTGTCCTTCATGCCACATTTAGTGAGCCATCTACACCACTCTCCCTCAAAAACATTTTTTGGGCTGCTGTGCTTTCTCTCCAATGACCAGTACAACCCACAAGAATTTCTTCATGTCTTAGGATCCAAAATGTTTGCATTTCCTAAGCATTTTTTGTATAACTATAAAAGAAAGAACAGTATGCTATAAACATATCAATTTTACGGAAAAAAAAAAAATAAAAGAAGTGCAAGAACAGTCCTCCGACAGTATACCAAAAATACTGAAGCTAACATAAAATGTCATAGATAAATAACAGACAAAAAATTTCAGTAATTCAGAGTATGTAAACATGAGATCAATATGTCAGCTATGCTATAAGTAGAAGAAGATATATGATGAACAGGAACAGAACAGAGAGTGATAAAAAAAAAAAGGATAGGGATTGTAAGAACCCTTCTGTGATTGTAACTTGGAATTAAAGCTAGCAGGTGATCCATGAATCCAAATTTTGGAATAGGTCTCGAGGAAGTAATTGCTAGTACAGATAAGGTTGTCAATAATCAAAATCCATTTTAATTTGGACTCATTTTTGTACATCATAAATAAAAGAATACACTAAACTCATTGCTTTTGCAATGTGGGCCACCAACAGAATGTATTAGATCAAGCATTTAAGATGGTTTGGTAAGGGAAAGTCAAACTTGGGGAAAGGGGCAGTGTCTGGTACCATAGGCATATTATATGAATAACAGTAATAATTAAATTGTATATCCTTGTCTAGAACCTCTTGCAAAACTAGAACATGATTATGGGTTAAATCTGAAACTGTGACACAGAAATATGTCATCTAAGAACTTGTAATCTGCTTGATGAGAGTCCTTTTGGACAAGCCAAATAATATATCCTGCCATTCCTATAGGTAGAATCCAAAATTATTGAACCAGTTTTGTTGAAACTGAGCTGAAACAAACTTTGGCAACAGGTATCACTATATTGAATCTTCCCCAAGGAAATAAAATGCAACAGACACTGAAATGAGAGAAAGCAGATAAGAAGTGACTTTATATTGTATGCACAGAATCGCATTGCTTTAAGAATGAATGACAAATCAGTGTAGCAATACATAGAGATGTGTGTGTTAATGCTAGGCACCGATAGGAATAAGCACTTAAAGTTCTTCTTGTTTGCATTAGAGAGCTGGCTATTTTGTTGTAAGAGAAAATATTTAGGATTACAATGAAGTTTAAAAATAATTTTCTCCCCAGTGCCTATAGATATTGAGTTAAAGAAAGGATGGTTTAAAGTGATTTTCCTGTTTGTTGAGAATATGGAAATATTTTAGTATGTGGGCAGTACAGTGGCTCAGTGGTTAGCACTCTGGCCTTTGCAGCGCTAGGTCCCAGGTTAAAACCTCAGCCAGGGCATGATCTGCATGAGGCTTGCAGGTACTCCCTGTGTTTTCATGGGTTTGCCCCAGGTACTGCAGTTTCCTTAGTTAGGTTAATTGGCTTCCCCCCCAAAAAACTGACCTTAGACTGTATTAAAGACATATGGCTATGGTAGGTACATTAGATTGTAAGCCCATTTGTGGGACAGCTAGTGACATGACTATGGACCTTGTGCAGCGCTGCATAATATGTTGGCACTATATAAATGCTGTGTAATAATAATAATAATAGTATGCATAGGTATGATTCAACCTCATGAGATGATATCTAATAAAAGGAAATATGTTTGGTAGATCTGCTCACTCTTAAACAATCATGACTCTGGGCTGTAGTTTTAAAATAAATTAAATAAAAATGATACATTGCAGTCTTGCTCTTCTGAATGAAAACACTATGTAAAACCACTGAATTAAAGTAAACCGAGGGCTTAATTGCTATGTTAAATCATGTTTTAATCTGTCTTCTTTGGCACTGTATAATTGTAAGACGAGAGGAAAAGGGGATGTACAAAAACAAATTACTACATTTTATTAAATTTTAATTATAGGCTGAGATGCATTTCACAATTTTCTCCTTGAACATTTAAATGGACAAATATTCTCTCAGACTACTGGTTTGGCCCATCAGCTTCAACAACTAGATAGCAAAGTGCTGCTCTCTGGTATTTTAATCAGATTTAATTCTTGCTCTAGGGCCATGGCGGCCGTATTCCTTCTTTTGCTTTCCTACATCTTGTAGCTTAATTATTAGATTATTTGTTAAAGGAAAGGAGAAGTAACCTACAATCTATATTTTTAAAAGAAAGCAACATACACCATGGCATTGTATTAAAAACATTGAATGCAAATTTAATAAAACAAATTGTAAAGTACAACGTGTTTTAACCCAAAGCAACAGTTTTTGGTCCTGTTTGATTGTTCCAGGAGTTCTACATTTATTATTAAAATCAGATTGCTTTCTCTATGCTCACTTTCTTCACGTTTAATGCTTGTTACAATGATTTGAATAAGTCTAAAATTGTATTTATTAAAGGGGAAATTCTACGTGACAATTGTTACCAACTGTCCCACAACGGGTAATGGCTTAGTATAACTTCTGCAAATTTATATTTGCCATACACTGGTTCTCATAAGTTCTGTTTTACTATGTATGAAAAAGCACTCCAGAGAGTCCCAAATTGTAGACTGAGGACTTTAAAGTATTTACATATTCCTAACAAGCAGTTAAAGAGCTTTTTTAAAAAAAAGTACATCTTTAGCAGCCTGTAATGTAAAGTAATTCTTAGATCTTCAAAAATTAAAAGGACTCGGAATTCATATTTCTGTTTCTAACAGCTTCGGAATCCCTGCTGTGTATTTGGCAGGTTAGGAGAATATAAAGTTTAAGGAAAGGGGCTGAGATATGATACAGATTAATTTTTCCACAATGCCTACAGATACAGAGGCCAGCAAGGACCTGTTTCATCCTGCCTATACTACTTATCCTGAATGTAAATAGTATGCACCATCCTGGGTGCAGTAAATACAATGTACTTTTCTTTACTATGCTCAAACTGCAGGAAGACCCGCTCATTTGCTGGCTCCATTGTGCTGGTTGTTATAAAACCAATAGTTGGCTGTGGGGGAATGATTCAGGAGTGTGAGGAATGTGTACCCACACTGTAAAGCTACGTACACACGTCAGATTTTTATCGCCCGATAATCGTCATCGGCCAATTATCCGGCGAAAATCTGCCGTGTGTACAGTCGGTGTCGTCCTAATGCAAGGGAAGGGGAGAGCGCGCAGCAGGGTGCCGCTCCGTCACTCTCCCCCTCCCCTCTCCATAGAGCATGAACGGTGCTGTATGTACAGCACCGTTCATGCATCGTGCACTCCCTTGTCGTTGGAAAGGATCGTGAAAGATCCTTTCCAACGACAAAAATTGCAAGTGTGTACGCAGCTTAACCTCACTGACAGACTGAACATAATGATACTGTTTACTGATTCAATGCAATTGATTGACACAAAGTAACATTTGGTCTGTAGATTAATAAAACAAGGTGGTGATGCCAGTTAAAGCAACTTTTTCATAAATAAAATGTGTTAATAATTTACTACTTGTTGACCTTTAGTTTACCCTAATCACTCCTTATTGACTCCTCTTTTCCACCATTAACTACAATTTTCTTGCCTATTTTTTTGGTTTATTTCTATTTTCAATACCATTAATATTCAAACCATTTCCTTTTGCGTCTTGAATGCTTTGTACTAGATTTTTAAATGTAAAGTAATTTAAAAAAATAAATTGTAGAATACAATTCAAACTTTTCATTTATAGTAATAATGCTTTTTAACACTGATGAAACTGGAAAAATATGATTTTTTTTTGGATTTGGTAAATTTGCTCTGACTCCATAAAGGGTATTCAAGGTGATTATGCTGCTTGGATGCAGGGGTATTTCCTACACTGGCAGAACTGATGAAGAAGCTTGGAATGCTCTAAAACCTCTTTACCATTACAAAAACAAGTCCATTTAAACATGACAACTACTACTAGATGTTGTCAGAAACTTGAAAACGCACAATGACAGGTCTTTAAAAACTGTACCATATTCACATATGTTTGCCCTTATAGTGTAGGAGTGATGGTCAGGTGTCTATACATTTTTGTCTGTCACTTCTTAAATGTAAAACTCTAACCATCTGCAGGTGTATTACATACTTTTGCTTATCAGAATAGTTTGATTTCGTCATTTTATTGTAGAAAGCTGGGCTTTAGGTAAAGATGTTGTTGATAGATATTTTTTTAGAACTTTTTAGTAAACCCACCACTCTTGGAGAATCATTGATCGAGTACAATTTTTGCAACTACCAACTGCCTGAAACATTGAAGTACAAAAGTATTGTGTTGAACCATGGTGTATAATATATGTTGGGTAGAAGTTATCACTTGGTTTTGTAGTACACAGTACATGCTTAATGTCTATTTTGAATGTAAACTGTTGCTTTATTGGTCAGAATGTGAATGTCGCAGGGAAATTTTAGTTGAAATGGCTACTTGGGTTTTCTTTGTTTTAGCATCTGTATGTTTGTACAGGTCTAGTGGTTAAGACTACACTTTGCCTCCTTCTTTTCATAGAAGAACAAAAGACATGCTGAATCTGACCCTTTTTTATCATTTTTTTATACCAAAGACTTCATTTAATCCTGTGATGAAAAGTATATATTTGCAATCTCCCAAAGCATTTAAAAGTGCTGTTTTGTATAATTTTATGTTTTTTTCACCCACTCCTTTCATCACAGTATTTAAAAGAATCTGTCCTAAATGCCAGGTTATGTTTCCGTAGACTGATATTTAAATCTTCACGCACACAGAAAAAAATAGAATACATCTTAGCCTGGCATTAAATCAGAGCCGGTGTCATAATGGTAGCAGTATCACAAAGGAATTCTGATTAGGCAAATAGTCTTTCATAAAAGCGAGAGGGGAGATATAATGCTGAATAATCAGAGCACTTACATTTCATCTCTGTTTGGAAGCATCTCGATACCAAGCTAGAATAATAGAAATCTTTAATACACAATTAAAGGCCTTTCTACTTTTGCTGCAGCCACACACTCAGAACAACCTTCATAACAGTACAATTTACAATAGATAGTGCAATAATTGTAGTAGTAAAAGAGACCAAATGGCTATGTGTAACCTATTGAACATCTACTAGCCTTTGTTCAGGGTGCACGCTGGTATTTGTAGCCTTATAGCATTGTTAGAATTAAAGCTCAATTTCAGCCAAACATTTGCTTTGGGTGGAGTGGTAAATCATTAGAAACTACGGTATGTCAGACTTATATTTCTCTTACTACCTATCAGGAAGTGTCACAACCTGAATTGAGACCCATCATATAAAACTTGTTCAGAAGTGAGTTTGGAACTGGAAACCATGAATGCAGGTCAAAGGAACAATGCAGAGGGAAAAGTCCCTCGTTGAGGGATGGCGGTATTGAAGATGCAAGAAAATTCTGGACTAATTTTGAAATAAAAATGTTTCTCATGCACAATGTATGTAGCTGTATGCCTTTGTGCTTCATTTTGGATATAGTATAGTTAGGTACTTGTATAGTTCGGACAATTTGCATAACAATAGCCTTATGAAATTATTTAGAATCCCTATATATAACTATAGATTGAATGATCTATTTTCTTGTTTCTAGGGAACATTGTTTAGTTTTCTTTTTAGGGTGCAGTGTGGCACCTAACCCCCCTTTTTTTACCATCAACTTCATTAGGTATAGACTACCATTTTTTTAATTCATATTTAATCCATTAATCCATCAATTACTAATTCATATTCAATTCTGCTTCTTCATCCTACTTAGATTGATCTTCTTTTAGATCATACCCTTTTTCCCTGACCTATCCCAACTAGGACATGTAAGTGCTGATTATTCTTTATATACACCACTTTATTGTATTCATCTCCTAATTAAACTATTTAATTAGCTTCAGGAATTTTTTCTACCCATTCAAATTACCTTCTTTCTTATTCATGTTACTTTTCTAATACATCTAGTCTTACTATACTACATTAATACAAACATAAACAACACTTTGTCTTTAAAATCATAAAGATATTTACAATTTACCAACACCCATATTATGTCTATAATTTATTTAAATTTTCAGTACAAACTTCACACTTTTGATTGACTACGTGATTTGTTTATTTATGGTACTTATATAATCTCTCTGATACCCCTGAGGAAGCCCAAGTGGTGAAACACGTCAGGATTAGCAACTTTTTTCTTGATGTACATATTCATCACTACAGTCAAAAGCTAGGAGTTCTCTAACTAGTCTAATGAAGTATTTTGTTCACTTGAATGAATACCACTTTGTCATCTAAAAAACAACTATCATTTACTTTTTTATATTATATATTTTTTTGGCATTTACGTCTCAACTGTTATAATTTGTATTACCACTTCTTGTTTCTATTTATACCTTGTATTATTATGTGAATGAATAATTTCACTATAACTTTGTAAATTTGTGACCAATTCTTTTTATATAACAAAGTATAGGCCACAAAAAACTTCCTGCTGTCTTTCCTTCTTTTTAATCTAATTAGAATTAGTTTTACACTGTATAACTAAAAACTGCTGTTTTGGGGAAACATTTAAGGCCTTTTGTAATAAAATAGAATACATTAGTAAAGAATGAATTAATATACTGATATACAGTATACTGAGAACACATTTGTGTTACATTATATGTCAAAAAAGACCACTAACTTTGCCAGTACCTTGATCCTGCCAGTCCCTTAAATGCTTAAATGACACCACTGGAGCAATTCTGATGGTCCTTACAATCTAGTGTATTTTTATAAAATGCAGTGAAAAAAGATGCATTTTTGTATCATGGTGGCATCCTTGCCACTAGCAATCAGACTTTGACTTTGTGACGACAAAGTGTCACATTTTAGCTACCTCTAATATAACAATATAATTACTCTATGAGCTCAATGAAACGGGGAATAAGACAATGTTTAAAGAAAGCCAGATTCACTGTTTTATGAATAGAGCTCTATGAGTGACAACTCTTCCCTAAAGTCTAGTGTTTCACCTTGCTAAATATAAGTTTGGTTCAACTGACAATCAGTGTTCCAACATGTAGTAAATGAACTTTAACTCAAATTCTACATGTGTATGCCAACCAAGGTGGGTTTTCTAGTTCTCGGAAGCTAAAAGTATACATTTCCTCAAATGGGCAGTAGAAAATGCATTTTCATAATACATTACAAAATGTGTATTTTCATATACTAAAATAAAAATATGCACAAATGTTCAAATTTTGATTTCTATTTCTATAATTTCTATATGTAAAAATAGTGTGTGTGTGAATATATATATATATATATATATATATATATATATGATACTGAGTATTACAGAAAATATTAGACTCCAGATACAGAGTGTCTGTATATAATAATATAAATTCTTCACTTGTTAATATAAAATACTGTCACTGAGGATTGAAGAAACACATTGACATTGTATAATTTCAGGTGTACTTTTCTTGTATATGTCTACACTTTGCCAAGCCCTTCATAAATCTGATAGAACTTGTTATAAAGAATTTGATTGTTAACTGCTTTATATTAATACAGTAGCTTTCTAATGAAAATGTATTGGTGCCTCATGTAATTATTTCTATATATCAGGGTTGTTGGGCCGATTCTTATTAACAAGCACCTACATGACTTTCGAAAAGAAATGGCCACGTCAGCTTTATCATACATATCATTAGAACTGAAAATAACTCAAAATTTCACCACACACAAACACTTTTTTTAAAAAATACACAAACCCAACGTATGAACATCTTGCTAAAATAGAAGATGTATTTATAATTCATGATTTTTTTCTCTTTTAACTCAGTTTCATGCCTTTCTCAGGTGTTGGTAAAAAGAGAGATCAAATGCATATATGTACTGTACATTACATCCCAATAAATCTCCCCCATGATGCACAATGACAGGTCGACCTGACCTTGAAATGGGCTTTAATCTGGTGTCTTAGAAGAATAGAGAGCCAGCTTTGACAATCAGAAGCTAAACCCAGCTAGCTCAAGACTATCTAGATATTGCTTAATCTTCTTAATCTACTAAGACAAATCCCTTTCTTTATCTTGATATTAACATATTTCTGTTATATTATGAGCTTCTTTTAGTAATTCCCATTTCTGATTATTTGAAGGGATGACTTGTAAATATAAATTGTTGCAACCCATTTTCTGAGTTATCGGGAATAGATTGACTAGAAACAGGCTGTTAAGAGCAGAGGAAATAATTAAATTATGTATTCAGAAAAAAATGTTTGTTCCATGCAGAATATGTTAAGACATATGTCTATTTCTTTAAATTGCATTTATGTGACTTTTATTTATTTCAGTATACTTATTATGTGCATAACACACACAAAAAAACTGATGTTTCTGGTCAACCCACAGTAGAAAAATTATCATCAAAATCACCATTTACACCTAAATGTGCAAAAATGCCATACTAGCTGACAATTTAGCCTGCTGCTTATTCTTTCTTCGATTGAGAACAGTTGATTAAACGGAAACATTTTCACAAAGTATGTAGGACATAAAAAACATCAAGTGGATTCATTACTGGATCCCCAACAGCATAAATAAATGGGTTAACCAGTAAACTAGAAGGGTCATCCAAAATTACTATGGGCATGTTGACAAAGGCATTTACCAGTAAAATATGGTTGTCTGTATATTACCTTTCATACACTTTCCAAGGCTGACCATTGGCGTTAATGTGCAGGTAAATAGCAATATGTGATATAACTCCCCTCAAGTACTATTGTCCCCTGAGCAAGAGTATTCAGCACAGGCATACATTCCTGTCAAAATGAGTAGAGATGAAGTAAATAAGGAAAAAACACTGCTGGAGCTGTTTACCTGAGAGGAGAATATTAATTTATAGACAGATTTTATGGGTTTCTAGATTGTATTCAACCAAACAATGGCCATTTCGTGGGGCCAAAAACCTTTTGTGGACATTTTGGTTACAGATGCAAATCAGAAAGCTGTCATCACATATCAGTTAGTAACCTAATAATAATCTTAGCTTAAGGATATTGGGTCTAATTATTTCTATATAGATATAATAGTATCTAAATGTTTTTTCTGTATATGTAACTTTGCAGATTTCTTTTTATCAATAGTTGAGTATGATTCTGAGGACAATAGAAGAAAGCGGATTATAAGAAAAGATGCGTATGCATTTACATTTTTAAAATGTCAAATAGTTGCTGAAATGTCATCAGCATAAGAAGTATGTAACATAGCCTCTCCTCTAGACACCACTGATATACCTATAGTATCAAATAGCTGCTGCAGACAATAGATTTATTTGAGATTACTTTTAGAGTAAGCTAATGAGCAGCTTGCAAGTAAGGACAAAAGTTAACTAGGTACAAGATCTGAGCGGGCCAAAAATAGCTTGGTATGAATGTTAGAGGAATTCATTGTGAATCATATTAGCATCATTTGGAGGCAAATAGACTGACCTTGATCTAGGAGATATAACTGGGATATTAGAAACCCTTTAACCTTTTCTTCGTATTATCTAGGTTTATTCTCTATTCATTTTAGTTTTTCCTTTTTTATGTTTTTTGAATTTGCAGTAGGAAGAAAATAGTGAGAAAGAAAAGATGAAAACACAGTGCCTTTAAGTACATATGGGGATATCGGGGAGCAAGATACATTTTTATCACAAAATTTATTACACTAATCAGGGTTTTTGCTTTTATATGGCAGCTGTATTATGACATGCACACAAGTTAGTGCACTAAATATTCCCAGATTATACGCACACAAAGGACATCAATCAGAGTATCAAGTAGATAAATGTGGTAAACTTAATAATAAAATAGAATCACAGACAGCTTCCAACAGTTGATTACAAGGTTTCCTATCCTTCTATGCTCACTGGGTCTTTGTTTCACCTGGCAGTCACTTTAAAATTACTTTCCACAATGCGAGTTAGCAGTAATACCTTAGATTTTTCTTTAGGTGTGCCTATAGGGTTTATTGGTTGTGTGAGTATTTCAATGCTATTGTAGAATTGATTCTGATTCCAAAAGTCTAAAGGGGTAAAGAAAAGGGCTTCATTGAGATCCAAGTGCAGATAAATCTAAAACTCTGCAATGTGTCATTATATGGTTAATCCACAGCCTGTCTTTGATTTTCAAATATTTAAAAGCCCCTACTGCCAAGCCTGGAGGAAACTGGGAGCTGATTACTTCTTACACAGGCTTAAACAGCAGTTCCAACACAAAAGTGTCATCCCTTTTACAGAAATGAGGGGTTCTTGGAGAGGGACCCTCGGGATGGGCACAGGAGATACTAGAGGTGAATAAACTGGCAATGACTCCACATTAAGGACTCTCGGTGCTGCCCTAAAAATAGCTCTAATTTTATGGATAGACAGACACCTCCCTGCAGCTAATTTTTACATATTTAGGCCCCATGGTACTGCAATAAAAATACCTGAAGGCTATAGATCTAATTTAATAGGAAGACACCTCCCCGTAGCTAGTGCCTTTGCATTTAGGCCTTCTGGCACTGCAATCAAAATACCTAAGGGCTGTAGCTTTCCCTGTGGCTTTTCACTCAGCATGTAGGCCTATTGGGGCTTCCTATACACATGCCTATCTGTTTTGTCAAATGGCAAGAAAAAAGCTAACTTTTTAATGTATTTCTAGTATTATGTAGGCAATTAGCACCTATTACATTAGGTATTTGTATTCCTATTAGGCACTCATAAGGTATCTATATCATCTCCATCATCTATATCTTCTCACTAGGTATTTATATCATCTCAATTATTTTGGGACCATGGATCCTGCAATTTGGAGGGGATTGGATTGGTTTGGTATGTTGTGGTTTAAAAAGCCTTGATAATAGATTTGCTCCCCTGATTGCTATATATTTGGACATGACCCTAATTAATCAAAATTATGATTTTTTTAATCTTTACACTATCCACATGTATGCAAATTATCAAACTTTTTTTGTAGGTCTACTCAAATTTTAACTTTACCATAAGATGGCTGTATTGAGAACTGTGGTGTTGAGGACTGGTTCCATAATTTTGCAAATAAATTTCAAATGTTCCCGAAGTGTGGATTAAAAAAAAAAAGAATTTTAAGCTGCAGTCTAAAGATGTGCCATGCAGTACCTCCTTTTCAAATCCCAAGTCTTTTGGATTAAATGATGCTCAGTGTCATTCCACCTGAAAAACTTAAAAGAGCAGAAACAATTTAGGTGCTGAGCATTATGGCCCCAAACTTACAATACATAGCTAAAAAAAAGAAAAGAAAGTTCTGCTCTCTGCACTATCCAGGACTGACCACTTCCTGGTAAAAAAACGAGGGTAAAAGTTAAGTAAAAAAAAGGCGTTACTTTTTTCTTGGTAAGAGAGGATGGAGAAAACCATTTGGTGGAGCAGACTCAGGAGGTAAGAGTTGGGTTTTAAGATAAAGTGGCAGTAGGTAGGAATATGCTACAGTTCTTACTAAAATCTCTGCAATGTAACATAAATAACACACACACACTGCCAATGACATAGTAAACTGACTATGGAAATACAATGGGAATTTCTGTGAAAATACAGCAAAGCCTTCCATAGCTATGCTACAAGGGAACGGGCATTGAGCAGCAGGAGTGTGACGATAACATTGTTTATTGTCAGGTCATTGTAGTTGACAACATGATTGATGAAGAAATTGGTATGTATGTGTTGTGTTTTTTTTGTGTATATGGTATTGTCTATGTGTGTATATACCAGCCTTTCTCAGCCTTTTTACATGGGGGAACCTTTCAAATACCTATCAGTTCTTCAGGGAACAACTGCTGTAATTAATATATCCTCAGCTCACAGTACATTAGTGTGATGATAAATAGGAAGAATACTTCCAACATTGCTGGCCATTAGGGAGAATTTCAACCTTACAAATAGCCAAGAAAATTCACTTAAACTGACCTGAGAGGTACAAATTGCTCATTACTCAAGGAACTCCTAGCAACCTCTATAAAAAATTTGGTTGAGAAACTCTGGTGTATACTGACACTTTTTAGTGGGGAATTTAGGAATGGGGATAATAATGGGTGGGGGGGGGGGATATCTGAAATATTCATGATAAAGGGGGAAGGGGTAGAGAGTCCACATAAATTCCCCCAACAAATCCCCACATCTTTTATGTGGGAGCTTACTCCAGGAATTTTGTTTCTTTTTAGCTTTGGTTAGTGTTGTATAGGGTTAGAAGCACTGCTAGGTTTTTGCTCCTTGTTGGACAGTGTTACTCTCACTTCATGTCCTTGACACAACAGAAAGTAAGAGGAAGTCTTACCCTAAAAAGGGAAAGTCTCACTTGTATGATGGGAAAAAAATTTCCCCACTATGTATGCGTCCCCACTAATGCTTTATCACCAATTCTTGTTTTCACAATAACCATAAACTTTTAAGATCCTAGAGATGAATTCTTCTGAACTGAGCAAAGACAGCAAACAAACATTATGGGGGTCTTAACCCTACAGTCTCCAAAGCTTTTCCAAAAATGTTCCCGGAGTTACACACTTTGAAAAAAAAAAAACACATGCATTTCATTCTTTTTTTTGTATTTCTTTCCCACAGGTATGTCCGATTATACAGGTGTTGTAACTATAGAGTAAACGGAAACTTTCCTCTAATATATGAGTAATTCAATGGGTTTGAATTAAATGAAATCTTGGCAAATTCGGCAATCTCTGTATATAACTGACTGAGCAGTGTCATGTTCCCCTTTTAAATGCTTTCCATTATATTTTTTTTTCACATGTCATACTCAGGCGGACACAAATAATTTGCTGTAGTATATAGATACAATATGCAGACCGTGTCCTAGGACTCATAATAGTTATCAAGCTGAACATTATGGAACTAAAGATAAATGTTTGCATTTAGAAATATAGGCACTGTGATCTGCTCTCTTTCAGCATAACATTAATGACAGTGTTGATACTTTTCTCTGAAAATCCTATTGTTTTATGGCTTTCATTTTCTTGTCTGTAATTCTGTTCCTAGTGGCAGACTAAAAATGCAGTCTAGAACAATATATAAAATCAGCACTCACATTCTGCCCCTGTGCTGTACAACAGGCCACCTCTACCCCTCTTGAGGGGATGGTGTTTAATTTCTCAGAAAACACAAGGGAAGATAGTTCTGCCACCAGTTTAGCCCCAGATGGCCTCAAAACTGCAGCAATTAAAATGATATCAAGAAGTAAGGCTAAAGCATGACATGATTGAGTAGATTAGCGGAGCCGATTCCATATGTCTCGCTTTAAACTGGTCCCCATGCAGCCAGCAACGACTCATGCCATTGAACAGCAAATTAATCATGCTAACTGTCAGCTGCTGTCACCATACATCATTCAATTTTTTTTCTTGACTCTTTATTTTCTGCTGTAAGAAAAAAAAAACTGATACCAAGAAGAAAGCATGCAGACCCTGATTCCTACTCATTGTGAAACAATGTTCCCACTGAAATATTGATGGCATCCAGTGTGTGAATGAAGGGAAACAGCAAGAGATTGAGCATGTGACAGGTGGTTTGTGTCTCTCAGCTCTTGCTTTAATATCGGAGAGATCACTGCATGACAAAAACAAAAAAAGCTTTCTGCATTTGCTGTGCACTTCTGGGCTTGTGAATGTAAAGCAAATCAAATAGCCTGAGTGAAAACAATTACATGAACAGCACTCATCCCTAATGTTGGTAAATACATAGAAGGACTGTAAGGTGTATTCCCAGCCAAATCAATATTATAGCTTTGTGTGAGTGCTGGAAGTTCAGTTATACTCTGGATTCTAATATCATTTAAGGCTATTTGACAATAACTAACAACTACCACTACCAGCATTTCAGTTTGTCATAACTAAGCTAAATAGGGACAGAAAAGCTACCCAATTCACCCAACTGAGAACAGGGTGCTTTGATCAAAGCAAATTCCTTAGGAGAATGGGTCCCTTGGCCAATAAAGATCAAAGTTTTAACACACCAAGGTGCTATAACACTCTATATTGTGCTTTCTTAAGATGGGGGGAATTTGAAATACCTTTCAGATCTCAGTGCACCCCTGCTGTAAATATTAAATCCACAGCTTACCGTATATTAGTGTGGGGGTCAATGGGAAGATTGCTTCCTATATTTCTAGCTAGCCAAAAACATTAAGAAGCTGTCCGAAGAGATCCAAACTGTTCATTTCTCCAGGAACCCATAGCAAACTCTGGAGGAACCCCATGAATCCCTGGTTTATAAGCACAGTGCTATAAGGTAAAATCTCTCCTGACATATTTGTTAAGCCTAAGGTTAATAGACAAAGCTTGGATCTCCCCGGACAGTATGCTACAATACTTATATGTAATTTGCCCCATTTGGAAGGGTTTCATATTTTTTTTTAGTTTCACATAACCACATTTTTTTGTATCTCTGCTTTTCTCCAATGAGACATTGGCCCTAATTCATCAATGAAATCCACGCTCGCTGGTCGCGCGTACTTTCGCGCTTCCAGCAAGCCGGTTTTCCGCGGTCCGGAGTCGAGTGCGCTCGTACATTCGCCTCCTCACTGCCAGCCGGATTCCTGCCTTGATAATAATGAACAATAGGGGTCGCGAATCTGCCAATTAGGGCGATTAGATTTCAGCTGCGCGATTAAGGAGGATCTGTTAAGCTAATATGTGTGCCATTAGAAAGAATGATTTTTTAGGGGAACAGTGACTTTTAATGCAAGCTCGCCAGTGTAAAGCTGCCGGAGATCCGCGGCTCCGGCCGCGAGCTCATTTAGTTGCTGAATTGCGCGACGGTGTACGATTTCGGATCGCGAATACGAATGCGCGAGCGAGCGTCCGATTCTGCTTGATGAATTAGGGCCATTGTCTCTATTCATCTCGAGTTCGCTCTGTAACCCATAGCTAACCAATTCTCACCCCAGTTAGTCAGATGACAAAACAATACATTTTAGATAGCATGGCTGGCAGATGATTTGCAATGCATTGAAGATAAAAAAGTACCTAAACAGAACCACGTGGCCAACTGTCCACACTTGGGGCTGGAAATAGGGACAGTCTAAAGTATATATAAAAGCAATAGAATGGCATTTAGTTTGGTAATGCACTATGTATCCTATACTGTATAAATAGACCACCATGGCATCAGCCATTATTTATGTTGCATTTGCAGATTTAAAAAAATTAATTTACATTAAAAGAAAATTTACTTTGAAAAAATCACAGCAACAATGTAGACTTTTAACAAAAGCAAAGTGTCTATTTCCTTACACTTCTGCAGTATTTATTTTCTGTGTACACTGTGTGGTGAATAACTCATGCAGTGCACATTCCTCATTCCTATAGATGCTGGTAATGGGAGAAGGAGATAGCAATACATAGTTAGTTTGGTGCATTCTTTCTTTTCTCTGTTCAGATAGCAACACAGTTCCCCTAAAAAGCAATCTTTGGAGTCATGATCATGTTTACATTAGTAACCTGCTATATTGGGATAGAGAAGTTTGAAAAATCTCTTCTGTTTTAAAAAAGCCCACCGTCAGCATTTTTTTTAATTACAAAAAATGTTTGCTTTAAAATCAAGCCAGGTATTCTTTGCTTGGTTTCTGCTGGGAGATTTCCACTTTAACAATAACCTGGTATAACTCCTTCAGCCTTTGTTTGTATTTTGCTGATTGTTTTCCCACTTTAAAAATGTGAGTTTTGTTAAAAAAGGCTTGTGCCAGAAACATATTTTTGTGCTATGAAGGTTTACATTTATCCAGGTCATTGTATATCTAGTAGCCATTAGTCACATTCAACAAGACTTGTTCTTGTAAAGTTGAAGACATTATGCAGCTTTCTAAGTTGCCTGTGTTGTTATAAAATAGGTAAATGGCAAAATAAAATTCCAACTGAGTTATAAACTTCCATAGTTCCCAAACAGAATTAATTTTGGTAATCACAATACTAAATAGTGGGCTATGTTTCACATTGCTCGCTATGACTATAATTATTTCCCCACATTACAACCTAACCTATTGCCCTGTTCACTTCAGAAGTGGTAATCCTATGGCTGTCATTTCTGCCCACTGTGCCAACCTAGCCATTGTAGGTGTGATTATGCAAGCCCTATCTATCCCAACATTGAGGAAAGGGGAAGTAAGTGCACTATGGAATCCTTACCTCGGCTGTCAGCGGAACTAGTCCATGCACTGCTCTGGTAAATACTTAAGATAAAGTTGCACAGTCTGCATTTATTTTAGGACAACAGTTTTAGCATGGTGTTTTCTCTGCTGAAATGCTGGACAGCTCCCCTTGTTCTTGTTTGCTGTGAATAAGTATTTTTTTATTTATGGAGAAGGATTATTAGATTGCATTTTGCATCTTGATTAGACTACAGTTATATAAGTTAATTATTGTCTGTATCTGGGACAGAAACAACATAACTGATATATACCACTATGTTGCCTACCATCCAATTTAAAATAAGCCTTCACTTTTAGGCATGTTTGTGGCTAGATAAAAAATGTCAAGGTAATTAAGTTGTCACAGTACAAGCTTACAAATGCACACTTGGAGCTTTTGTGATGAAGTATTATACATTTGCAGGTACTTTTCTATATATTATATTATATTATGCAATAGTAAAGTAGCCCCAGCGGAGCTTATCATACTTTGCTGATGCATAAATAGCCAGTTGTTACATCTTAGCAATTTAGCAACGCTGATAAATCATTTGTTTGCATATAAGTGAAATTTAGTAGTAAAAAAATTTGGGACAGATTGCAGGGAGCATGGGATTTAAGCCCTAAGCCCAGTAATGGGCTAGCAAGGGGGTGATTGTTTTTTCTTCTATTTTTTTTTTCCAAACATATATCATATTGTAGAGACTGATCCTACCACAAGATGTTATTTTATAATATAACACCAAGCACAAACATGCACACAAATGTACACAAATAAATTTGAATCATTCACATATACCATATGTAGTAAATACACATACTGTGTGAAAACATCTGAAGTATTTCATCATATCTTGACATTTTAAACAATGCCTAATGAATCCCATTGTTCGTGGTCATTGTTTTATGGCTGACATCCAAACCAGGTAAGCTCAATTTCAACTAAACTCTATAAACCCTTTTTCCAGTTGAATTCATAGATTGTGTCCCATGATATCTACATGTTTCATATGTCAACCACATAGACTTTAATTCATGATCTGATTCATTTTGGTGGGTTTTTATTTATACATGTTTTGTTTTTAATGCTGTTATTGTCTTCCTGTCTTGTGTCACCCATGCTTTATTTTTACATTTTTTGCCGTAATGAAAATGTGACTGGATTTCTGATCCAAGCCTTTTGCTGAACTAGGAACTAGTTCTGATGTGAATTGAGAATTATGCCCCTGCAGACAATATTGAGAATTAATGTTTAACTTTAAGAAAAGCTGTTAACTATCATTCTTAATTGAAAGCTATCTTTGTCATTGGTTTGGTGGCAGCACATGTCATTGTACACTGTACATTTTCATGCATCTGCTGCAAGTCTGAGGTGGTTTTTGGGTGAATTTGTAAACACCTGTCCTCCATTAACTAACGTTGGCAAAAGTCCTCAATCTGTTTTAACCATATGACAAGAAATTGTTTTTTTTTACTGATATAGCTAATACACATTGCATTCAAATATGGTCAAATGGTCACTAAATCAAAGCTTAAAATATACTGCTATATATATACTGCTATAGCTTCTGATAATGCTTTTTTTTCTGGTTGTTGGTAGTTGACCTTTGAAGGAGAATATACCGTAAGTAAATTCTAGTTGTGGGGAAGATTATTTTTTTTTTTATTTAAATTCTTTCATACTGTCCTTCTGTCAAAATCCAGCCCTTTTCAATTTTTAAGCATTATTTTTTTTTTACCAAGCACAAAGCAAAAAGTATATGACTATATACTTTTTTAGGAGCCCCCCATATTCAAATAATTTGAAAATATATTACTAGCTCAGGTCACGGAGACGGGAGCAAAAAGCATATTCATTTATTCTTCAATAATTTAGAAACCTGCACACAGAATAAAACTCTGCCTTTCCATATAGGTATTGCACTGCTTGATGTGGTTATCATAACAGCTAACTATAACAAACACAATTTACTTTATTGACCAAGGATTATTGATATATAGACAAAGAATGATTGAATTATGAAAAGACTTATCACAATTCAAGACTTGGATGTGAAGAATGCCTGGATGTCCTAACAACTAACAGCTATTACCACTTGCTTGTTAGGAAGAAACAAATATATTTTAATAAATCTTTTTTTCTTTCTTTTTTATATAAATATCTGTTTTTTTTTTTTTCAATTCATTACTGTTTAATGTCCAATGCTGAGGAAGATTTTATCTGCTGATGTCTATTGAAAACACAAGATGTTATTTAACCATTGCCCCTTAACTCTACCGGAAGTGTGGACTCACTGATTGATAGTGGGGATGACTGGAATTCCCAGATTCTGAGTTTGCTAGATTTCCAAGTTTCTGTTCTAAAATCCTTGGTTCGAGTTTTGCAAATTCTGACTTTTTACATTACCATCAAATGTTTTAGTGGCAACAAATGTACAGGTGACAATTTAATGAATTCCCTTATTTAGTCAATATTTCTCACAACAGTTTCTGTTAACAATCCTCCCTGTTGTGTTTTCAAGACAGGAAATGAAGGGAAATCTTGAGAAAACACGCATAGCATACAATAACCATATAGGTTTTAACCTGTCCCAACTCTGTCCAAAACTATAAATATATATTTTGACTATACATACTTTAGTGTAGGAAGAAGTGGACCTGAGGGCTGCAGTTGTAGAACAAAATATTCACAGGTTGTTATTTGGGATTCAGATTTGGAATGTTTTTGGAGAATTAGGTTGGCTAAGCACTCCATCCCTCTGACAAACCAGGAATAGAGATGAAGCCTGGGGTCACGTAGTCTAATGTAGAAAGACTTTGTGTGCTGGAGGTCTCCACATTTAGCTGAGCTGAACCAAGCTGGGGGAGTGTGTGTCTGTTATCTCAGAAAGAGGCAAACTGGGGAGCAAAATGGTTGCAGCTCACAGTTTCCAAACAAAGCCTGTTGCTGGCTAGTCGAAATTGTTACACCAAGAAGGGACTTGTAAGAGAAGGGCCTCTGGATATGTGAGAAACTCATAGGATCAAACATCCATTGCTTGTGGACTTGCTTTATTATTCCAAATGGAATTGGTAACCTTTTCTTTAAGTCTGATTCCCACATACAAAACCATATTTGGAAAGTTTTGGATATGGTTAAAACTAGTATGTTTTTTTTCTTCTATCAGTTCCAATAGTGAGATTTCCCTTTGTGTAAAGGTTCAGTTAACCTTTAAAGCTAACCTCCCTTAACAATATAGGTATTGACTATTCTTAGCAAAGTGAATTTTCATGCACTAAACTACAATAAAAATTCCTTGCAGTGTAAATTGGTAATATTCCTCGAATAAATCAAATCAGCTGTCATTTGGCCCATGCAGGTCAAGGTGATAAGGTCTGTGTCAAGCCCACTTTATACACACCTCTCTGGCATTCCTACACTGCACATAATTTTGTGGCAGCCAATGCAAGATGTCCAGTTGTCTCAGGTATAGTTGACAGGGGAATTGTTCTGATAATGAACTGTTGAGTTTAGCAGCCAATCACTAGGTCCAAACACTTTCTCACCATCAACTTTCTAAACTTTAAATCTAAAGAACAACAAAGAAGTGACTATAAAGCAGTTGGAGGGGGGGATTTACACATCAACTGCAACATTGACCTGAATAGCTAAGATGACAGAGTAGCTTAAAAAACAAAACCTAGCTTCTGATTTATGTGCACATTTTTTATACATAAACCCCTTCATTTATGGTAATATTCAATTTCACTTAACATTTTTTCCCATGACTTTCATAATATGGTTAATTAATTAGCAGCCTGTTTATGCTTGTACTGCATCCTTAGTAACACTAATGGTTCTTGCAGCCTTTGTGGATTGCTAAATATGGTACAATAGGCCATATTAGACTATACTCAACTTGTTTAATGGAAGGTCATCATGTTACCCACTAAACTTGATTTTATGTGGATACTACCTACAACATTTCTTTGCACAACTAAATATACATTTAAAATAAATCAATGCAACATGAACTGTAGTTATAGTGTTTCAGGGATATTTGATACATGATTTTGAAGTCTTTAAAATAAATGTAAAACAATGTAATAGAAAGCACCTGAATTATTGCAGAGTTTCCATTACCTCCGATCAAAGAATAAAAAGCTTTCTAATACTTTAGATAATGCAGCTCAGTAACAGACCTCTCTTCAAATGTAATCCGTTTAATAGCTATTTTTCAAGGAGAATTCTATTTTCTCTTAAGTGCCATCAAGGTTTAATCTGTCAACCCTTCAGAAATTTCCCCCAGCATTCTTTTGTTTAATATTCATTTGAAGGGAGTTGCCTCAAGGAGCTTCTCAATTACTTCTTAGTTTTAAGTTTGTTTTTCTTGTCAGATTCAGACATTATGACTAGGACTCAATGAAATGATAAGTAAACATTTAAAAGAGAACAATATATCCATTACCTATGAAATAAAAATCAATATTGTCGAACATCTCCACTTGATGAAAAAATGTGTGTGGTTTATGCTGTAATATATACTGCAAAGAGTTGAAAAAAATAGCTCTAACAACCAGTCATGTAATCAGTGATATAGGGACAAAGAGTGGAGCAATAGTTAGGACAATAGGACCCCAACTCCACCATTACTCCACTGTTCTCAGGATCTACACAATGCACTTACATGACCAAACCTGTCACATGTTTACCAGTGTGGACTGTCAGCAGCTTACCTATTCATCAGAGAATACAGTTTTGATGTGGAAAATAGTAGATATTGTCAGAAAAGTGGGGAAGCGCATAGGTTGGGAGCAGATTTATAGGTTCTACTGTAAAACATGCATCGGGGTTCATGCATCTATCATTATTCTACTGCTCATAATAGATTTTAACAGTTTAGTTATTAATATCATCCTTTTCTATTTACATAGCACTGACATATGACACAGTGGGGCTCACAATCTAATGTCCCCACCATTTTCATATGTCATTATTACAGTCTAAGTTCAGTTTCCTGAGAGGAAACCAATTTACCTTACTGCACTGTTTTTTGGGAGGTGGAAGGAAACCCACACAAACACTGGGAGAACATACAAACTCCTCACATATAGTGTGCTGGCCAAGGTTCAAACCTGGGACCTAGCACTGCAAAAAGCCAGAGTTCTAAACTCTAAACCACCATGCTGCCCACAAGTCAAAAAGTTATTTACATTAGAATTAAATCCAGTATGCTCTCCAAAAAAGATCAGGCAAATGGCAAAGGAAAGGGGGTTGTAGTAGGTTATTTGTATTTCTGCTTGGTCTCAAAAGCTTTCTGTTGAAACAAAATGGAATAGGGTGCATTACATCTGGGAAGGGTGCATGCTGACATCGTAAAAAAGTGCAACCTGGCAATACCACTGGTGGCATACATCTTTCTTACACAAGTTGGGAAGTAGTGGTCAGCCTCAATGCAGAAAGATGCCCAATCCTGTTTCCTCCCTGATGGTTGGCAGGATGGTAAAGGCTAGTGGTTTGGTAGTAACAATCATGTGTCCTTCAATTAAATTTGCACACGTTTTTACTCGACTATAGTTATAGATAAATATCAAAACTGAAAAGAAACACAATTCACAAAATATCTATTTAATATTAAATGATCATTCATATTCACCAGTCAGTCATACCCTCACAGTATTGATTTCCTAGCTTTTCAGTTACCAGAAGGAATTGGACGCCATCAATTACAAAAGTCTTAAGTGAACATCATAAAATTTTGAACACAAGTATGCCATGTTGTCAGTTCCAGAAGATCAGAAATAACTGTAGTAATAAGCAAGATTTTATTAAAAAAACATCCATATAACTATAGAATATGTGTCCTGAATAAGAAGTAACCATTACAACCATAAAATACCAAACCATTATTCACAGAATTTCTTATCCCTATGATAGGGGAAAATGCTAAGGGATTGATTGTCATCATGACAGGAAACTACAGATAGTAACAATATCCTACAAGATGTTCTTCCCCGTTTTGTCAAAAATGTGTTTTGTTGTAGTCTGTGTCTCCTCCTATTTTCTGAATAAAAAGGAAGTGAAGAGAACCACAATATTCTTTTGAGAAACCTTCTTTATTCAAACAACTTAAAAAATGCTTGATCTTAGGTTTTTATATATCCCATTACACAAATCTGTGTATCTTGGGCCTTGAGGACTAGATTTGTAGAGGGGGGTTCACATGGAGAATACAGATTAATGCTCTGATTCTGACTTTTACTGAACTATTTGATGGTAGGTATATTTGTTTGTTTAAGTGTTTCAGGGAATGCCAAACCTACTGCTTTTAAAATATACGCTTACTACTCATTTACAAATAAACAATCCATGTGGCAAGTAGACTTGGTACACCAAACTTGAATCCTTGTGTTTAAGGCTTAAACATTCATTCAGTTTTGGATTAGGTGGGAAAGAAATAGACTTTTACTGTACCATTAAACAAAACAATGGAAATCCTGCAATATCTATAGTCACTGTGTTGCCACGGTTGGACTTTTGTTGCCACGGTTGCCACGGTTGGACTTTTCAAAGTACTCTTCTGAGCACCATGGAGCTAACTCCAAAGTACTCCTTTCTACACCTTTCAAGCACACAAAACAAGAGTTCATCAATGTACCTCCAGGCAGGATGCATACCTGCCAGTTCTATGCTTCCATTATATGGCATTATTATGCGTGTAAGCGGAACTCAGGCGTGTGACGTCACATCCAGCATATGTGTCAAGCAGGTAACGTACACAGGCACTTCCCTATGTTGATGATGATGGGGAGAAACCCTGATGGCCCTGGGCAGGATACATTTAACAAAATATAGAAGCATCTCTGCATACAGAGTATAATCAGATGTATGTTTGATGATTTGGATATGCTGGAATTACCTTGATTTATCAATGGAACTCTGATGTCCTAAAACTCCCAAGGAAGCAGATTCTGCAAACGCTTTGAAATTGAGACCGGATATATTTTGTTTGAATATTTGCAAAAGATAATAGATATGCTTCTTATTATTATTTAAATAAATTAATTTTATTCAACTTTGAAGGAAGTGATTTGATGGAAAGGAGTCTTTAAAATTAATTTGGATATTTGTAAATATAACAGTAGAAAAATATATAAAGCTGTTCTACCTTTATATAAATAAGTGTATTTCGGTAATTTTTGCAGCCACTTTTATCTTTAAAAAAGTGACTACACAAAATGGTATGATACATCCAATAAAGAGTGAACTTAGGCTGATTTGCCTGTAGTGGCATTTTGCCACAAGGTGAGGTCCTGTACTCAAATATAGGTATGATGTTAATGCTTGACAATAAATGAGAGGATGTCTTTCCAATGGGATAATATTGGCCTCCCCGTTGGGAGACTTCCCGTCTATTCCTGTGGCAAAGCTGGTCGGGGCAATTACAGAAATGAAATCTCCCTAACGGGGACATAGACAACAATAAAAACTTGATAAAGTTTCTTTCCCTTCACCACTTTATCCAAAGCTAAAATTCAATTTGCCTTCAGTTATACTTTAAGAATATTCCCCAAGCACATAATAGTAAACAAAGAAAAAACAGTCTTAGCATTGAAATGTTTCAACATGCCTCAACCAAAATAAAAGTTTAACACTTGCCAAACTTCTGTAACAAGAATGGATTTTTAAGCCTTAGAGGTCACATCAGAAAACTCATTTTAACAACTGAGTGCTGTGTGAAATTATCAATAAAACATAGGCCATGTACGAACTGGCCAGCTGAATTCTATATCTTTTTCACAACCACAAGCTTATTTAACCGATTATATGTTCCTAACCCTCCACTGACCTGCACTGGCTATGCTATTCTGATCGCCCATAAATATCCCTTTGAGTAGTACCTGAACATTGTGGTGTGCATTTGATCCGAGTGTTTAAACCCCTCATAATCTGCAACATATTTTTTTTATCTGTTTAGTTATTGTCTGGGTTCTTGGACTCTTTGAGATATAGAAAAGGAGTATTAACATGTGTTATTAGTTCTTAGTGCAAGTTATACAGTGTTTGCTAAAGTCAAGTCGTGGCAGGAGCAAGTTATTATGGTAAGTATAACTTATTATTATTATTCTACTATTATAGTGTATGTGATTAATTTAACACATCAATGCAAGCATGCTGCAGGGTTCACTGTTCATTTAACACTAATAAATATAAATAGCCATTAATGTAGACATTTTTTTTTCCAAGGGCTCTTAAATAAAATCATGCTGTGCCTATATTTGAGACAGATAGGGCTTTATGTAGAAGACTTAGATAAAGGCAGTTTACGGCCATTTTGGTGTGCTAAACTGGACACCTCTTCTCTCCACCTAAGTCGGCAAGACCGCTCTAGGCTTTAGGTAATACAACAAATTACCCAGCAATAAATCATACAATGTACTGTAATAGAGCTGTCCTCTGTAGTTTTAATAAATTCATTTGTGATTTCTGTCACTTAAAATGTAACAAAAAAAAAACTTTGTATATTGTAAAAATAATGTTTAGAATCATAACCATATAGTAAGATCCGATCAGTGCCCAATGATAAAAAAGGAATGTTACCTAAACTTATTTTGTCACAGACAGTTCTCCATCTCTGAATAGCACAACTACTTGTGCTCAACTATTTTATCTTCTCATTCAGCAGAAATGTCTACCTTTTCTTGCATGAAAAGCCCTCATACCTCACAGTTACAATCAGTCGTAGTCCTCTTTCAGCTCTTTATGGTGAGTGACATCACATAGGAAGCTGCAGAGCAGAGATACGAACCCTTAGTAATGTTGGGCAGAGGAAGGCTGCAGATAGTGCCAAGAAGGTAGGGGGTTTCAATCAGGTGAACTGCACCTTAAGCACAAGTGCTAACACCACACAGGCAGAAATGGCTCTGCTTGTATACATTAACTGTAAATATTGTTTTGGTAGAAGAAAAGTAAATCTGAAAAACATTTTCCCCAATGCAATATTTGCATAATTTGTGGAACCCACAGATATTTTCCCCAAAATTTTGATTGTCAAAGCCTTTTCATGGTAAGTAAAATTCATAAATGCATTGTAACACAAACTGAGCAGAAGCATAGTTAGAAGTCGCTGAATCCTACAGCATAGCTCCATTTACTGTATTCTTCAAATAACAGCCACCGATGCAAATCCCTCTGCTACTTCTGCACTGTGCCCTTTAAATATGAGAGAGCTTTATTTTTCTATCAATACCACGTTGCAGTGCTAATCAGAAAAAAATAATCTCTTTGCATAAATTGTAGGAGGTACATTAAGATAAGATCATTCAGGTTTGCATTCACCTAAATTAGCAAGACAGCATCATCTTCAAAGATTTGTGATTTCTAAAATTTCAAATGACATAGCCCTTTTTTACATGATGGCTTGATGCTCATACAATATATTTAAATGTCATCCTGAGAATCAACATATTTGTGTAAACCTACTTGGCATTTTTTTAGGCTACATACACACTTGTCACTTGAAACCTGTTCTAGTGATTACTTAATTCATCGGACATAGCCGTACTACAGGAGCAACATCCATTTCAAGTATATGGGGCAATTTGTGTCAATGTAACACTTTGCTAATTTTTAGGTGTCTATCCCCTTGATTATTAAGTATTAATTAAGCACCTGAGAATTGGGGATTGTTCAGCTTCGGGTAGTTAGGGGCTAGGAGGTGGATTAGGTGGATTTTGTATAGGAGGTTTGTAATTGCATTCTACCATAAAATATGAATGTTCCTATGAACAGAAAGTGTCTTCACTTACTACATAAAACAGTTTGCTGAACTGGAAAACAAGTTTGCATCCACAACAATATAATTGAAAAAAGAACACGAACCTTAGCTTTTAAAGCATTACATTTAGTACAATTGTGAAAGATTAGTCAACAGCTGAAAATGTTTAGTAACCACTGGGAGTTTCTACTAATTGTGGTTCAAAGGTTTTCTAAATGCTTTTTTGTCTACTGATAATCTGCTATTACTATATAGTAACAGCATCCCGTAATGTACAAAACCTTGTAATGATGGAAAAAAGCAGAACATTTTAAAAATGACTGGACTTTTATCTAATTTCACACAAAACAAAGAGCAGTTACATACAGTAAATTGTGGAAACCAGACAGACATTAGCTTTCATTAGGGTTGACAGCATTGCACAGCAGAGCTGTGATAGAGCCCATGGGTAACCTAATGGTTGGCACTGTGTTTCAATATTTAGCAATAATCCTCCTTCTACAAATTTTACTGTGTTATCTGCATAAACACAGATCTTTTATGTTATTCATGTAAAATTAGGCATGATCTCCTAGTCCTGATATTCTACATCACCTCTCTAGCCTTGTATGATAAACTAATGGAACAAGGGAAAAGCTAATATTAACCAGAAATGCACTGCCCTATGTGCAAGCCAATGGTATTTGCCCAATATACAGGCTCTGTGTGGTAATTAATCCATTTAAACAAAATGTAACCTAGCTTTAGAAAAAAAAACTGAAAAATCAGGTAACATTGTTTTCCCAATTTGCTCCTATATACATTAACCTAAATGCCCAGGATTAAACCTATAAACATCTCTCTGCTAAATGCTTGGTTGTCCGTCAATTTCCTATAGTCTAAAAAAGAAATACACTATCCCTGTATTACAGAAGCAGAAAGGGCTAAGGGCACTCCCAATATGAAAGCTCTTGTACATAAATATACAGTGTAATCTGTCAGAATATTACAGGCAAGTCATGAGAGAGTTCAGTATCTGTTTAGAGAAGGTAGGAAAATGCTATTAGTGTGGTACAAATTACATTGTATGAAATAACAAATCTTTTATACACAGAAGGTTTGTATTATATCTTCATGTTTTACACTGTGCTGGTACAGATTACCACACTTGCTGTTCTGTTTCTAAAACTTTGTGATCTTACCGCTAAACTTCAGGCATTGAGGATGGGGTTCAGTTCACTGCTGGGTAGGGTTTTCAAGAAGCGTTACACTTGTGCCACTTGCCCTATCAGGTAACCTATGAGCACATTTATCCAAAAAGGTTTTATTTAATTTCAGTGCCACTGAATTTAAGTTCAGTGCCATTGAACCTTAATTAAGTAGTACCCAGTTCAGGCCAAATTGTATTTGCACATTTTGAGGACATATCTGTCATACAGGGATATCTGGCAATATAGCTGCTGTACCACCCCTTGTACACTTTTTCCTGACTTACGATGCTGGCTCAGAGGTCAAGTAAAATCTAATAACTGTTCAGTATATTAAACATGCACACTGCTGTGTACGCTGAAGATCTGGCAATTGTAGTTTAGCTTGCTCACCAAGCAATACAATGAGTATGAACCTGGGGTAGCAAATGTGGGTTAATTAGGTTCAGGGAAGGTCAAACAGGGTAAATATACACATATCTTGTTCCTAAACCACAGAGCTCATCATAGAAGAATTTATCATTCTCCTAAAACTCACTCAAAATTTGCAATACCAATCAAAAGTTTGGACAGACCATCTAAATTAATAGATTTTTATTGTTTTAAATTATAAGTGCAATGAGAATTAATCCAGGGAATTGACACAGGAATTGGAACAGATTAGGACATACTATTACACTCTACAACTCTACCTCCTGCCTTTGGACTGATTTATCCACCTGGACTCCAACACATCCTCTGCTGCTGCTACCATTCTAAGCTGGTATTTCATCAAACCATCTCCGACTGAACACTGTCTGTATTAGTCTGTCATTTGCAATCCCTATTTAATGTACAGCGCTGCGTAATATGTTGGCGCTATATAAATCCTGTTTATTATTATTATTATTATTGTTTTTATCATTGTAGATTAATAATAAAGACATTCCGACTATGATAGAACACATATTGAATTATGTTTTAAACAAAGGAGTATTTTAAAGCAGAATATGTTTTTTATTTTAGATTATTTAGGTGGTTATTTTAGTAGCCACCTTTTGCATTGATGACAGCGTTGGATTGCATTTCTGACGTTCTCCCAGTCAGCTTCATTAGGTACTTACTTGGAATGGTTTTCCTACATGCTTGAAGGAATTCCCAGGGTTGCTGAGCACTTTGTTACTTTTCTTTCACTTTGCAATCCAGCTCATCCCAAATCTCAGTTGGGAAAAACACATAGCCATGTCATCAGCAACCCTCCCACACACATGTACCATCATACCATCACACCTCCTCCTTCATGCTTCACCATCCATTTACCATTTCCACATTCCACAAAGACAAGGTGGGAGCAACCTAAAATCCCTATTTTGGACTCCCCCAACTCTTGTTTTTTTGGCCTAATCAATGATATTCTTCTTCTTGTTCTTCATCTGTAGTTGCTTCTTTGCACAAATTAAACCATGAAGGTCTGATTCACACATGAGACACAGTAGTACAAAGTACAAAATAATGAAAATAATTGAAATAACTGGAAGTTCTGTCAAAACTTTCAACATTATCAAATAGAATAGCATCAAATGTACTCGCTGCAGAGTATTTGAGACTAATGCACTTGCTGCATGTGTTTGAGAATTTAGTTTCAATTTCGGGGCCCTTTGCCCACTTTTATTCATGAAAAACTCCAGCATCCAACAAATATGGGAATTTATTCGAGAAATTTCCCCAGTCCCCAGAGTGACCTAATCTTACTCAAATTTAATAAGAATGAAAGATAGCAGTGGATGACATGACCTGCCATAAAAATGATTACTTCTCATTGAATGTGAAAATATTACATCATACAAGTTTACTATTTAGTTAAGCAAGGTAAATTGTGAAAGAATTAGGAGAATGTGTGGTCTCTTCAAACATCTAAACATGGGCATCAGTTTTCATTTATTAAATGTGCTTTGCACATAACTGGATCTTTGAAGTGAATACATGTTCACCTGCCCTAATTTCTCTGTAATTCATATTGCCTCATAAAAAATGTAATAAAGTCATGTGTGTTTCATATCTATTTATCCAATATAAAGTAACTGAAAGGTGTACCATTTTCCAAACTTATACAAGGAGCAGGTCACAGAAACCTAGTTTTATTCTTGACATCAAACATTCTAATCTTGTCTCTAACCAATAGCACTCTTGTGCTGCAAAACTAGTGTCCCAGGTGCAAAAATAGAGGATGCTATCTGTATAGAGTTTGCATATTCTCCCAGTAAAGCTATAAGTGGGTGGCTGCCTATGTATTGTGACCCAACTTTTTTAGTAACCTCAAACAGCTGGGTGGTTACTGAAAAACGCAGGGTGGTGTGCCCAGGTAAAAGGGTCTGGGGAGAACACTGATTTGCATTGGTTTCTAATTACATTCCAGTTACCAGCCAAATTCCCAAAACCTACTACTAGTACTACCTACTGGTAGGTTTGCTGGCTTCCTCACAAAATAGCCTTAGACTGTGGTAAGTGAATTAGATTATGAGGTCTCCTGAGAGACAGTAAGTAATGTGATTATTAACTCTGCAAAGCGTTGCGTTTTATAGAAGCACAAAATAATATTACAATACACAAAATATTTGCACTGGTTACTATGAGTAGCACAGACACACACTTTACCCAAACAAGAAGTGTTTTTGGAATTACTTACCCATTTAATTTACCTATTTATTTTACTGTTCCTATGATACAAAAATACACTAAGGAACTTCCATGGGAATATTTGAAATAATTTTGTTTATAATTCAAAGACACCAGAGCGCCAACTAATAAGAAAGTCAGTATTTGTAGACTAAGCTTCATATCATTTAGTTACTTTTTATCTGTAGGGATAGTCCTAATGCAAGACACAAATGTAGAGATGGCTGATCCCCATGTTTGGACTAAGAGAATGAATAGTTTGATAAGAAACCTTGCATATTAAACATCGTGGCATCTTGTGCTAATGAATAACTAGTCACTGTTTGTCTCAGCTGGTTTGCAAGCACAGAGGAAAGCCCATCTCCATTATAATAACCTACTTTATGAAGATTAAATGCCTCTGCAATTCAAACAAGGTAAAATTGCTTTAAAGCAAAATCAAACATCCCTGTGCTAGCTGAGGATTTGGGCAAGAGAATGAGAGATCTCTGCTATATTGTTATTGTGAACCGGTCAGTCCACAAGTAATTGCTTTTTCATAGATAAATTTGCTTTTTACTTTCCTGCAGTAATGAAATGAACTTGACACGTTTCTTGCGATCGTAAATCCGTTCTCACTCAAATGTCAGTGGCGGAATTCTTATCTGAGGGTCCTGAAAAGCATATAATGGAGGACGTGGGGGCAAAATATGACTGACAGATGAGATGATTCCTCTTCTTACTTTTTTGAGGAAGGGGAGTGTTTTATAGAATTGTGAGTATTTGTATAATGCTATTTATTTATTTTTTTGAGAAGTCCAGGATTCATGGAAAAGTAGACATTTGCAGCTGTTTTCTTTAGGCAGATTATTAATTTGAATTAGATTCAGAATTGCAGACAGATTTTATAACTGCTATGAAAAGGTCAATCCAATAAAATTGTATCATTATTTAACTTAGTTGTTAATTATAAATAATATGTTGTTGTTAAATATTGGCAAACATGTTCATATTTACAAAGTCGTTAATGATTAAATACTCATTGAATCATTTTATTGCAGTTAAATGTATTTTCACCTAAAATCAACAGGTAATGGGAATCAGATCACATTTGCATGGGGTTTTTAAACTGCTGTTAAGGGTTTTAGAGCTTTCTCAGGTGTTAGTCAAATAACTGAAAACTGCTATGGTGTGTTTATTTTTGTTTTTTGTTATTTATTGTTGTTCTATTTTTTTTTAGTGAAAAGGTAAAGAAGTAGTTTTAAAGACCCTTTACCAGGACCACTTTGTGTGTTTTGGGGTTTTACTTAACATGTGGAGATTAGAAAAGAGGAATAAGGGTGCAGGATATCCAAAACAAAGCACCAGTCACATGGGTTTGATGTCCCATCCCTCCTAGTAACTGTACCTACAATGCCTGGAATAGGCAGAAAAACATCCCTTTGGACACCCACTCCTCTTTCTGCAGGGAACAGTTATTAATGGCGGTGTAAAGAAATAAAAACAGCAGGGTAAAGACATTGATCCCAGAGCAAAGAAAGCAAATAAAGAAATTACAGTTCTGACAGGCTAGATACACCATAAATGCCAAAGAAATAACTTAGAATGGGAGCACCAATCTGTCTGGCAGGGTCTCTACACTTAGTTTGTCATTTTTTCTATCCATATCTTAGATGATCCTTACCTCAAATGGTGGAAAAGAGATGGTATACAAGATTTTCATTATCATAAATGCACTTCTTACATTGGGCCTGATTTTTTAAAGCTCTCCAAGACTGGAAAAAGTAGACTGTCATGGCAGAATATGGGTGATCCAGCAAACATGTAATAAATCTGGTAAAGGATTGAAAACATTTGCCAACTAGTAACAAATGATTGTTAAGAAATCCATTTTGGATTCGCTAGATTACCCATACTCTATCTTCTCCAGTCTTGGAGAGATTTATTAAATCTATAAATAAATGGCACCATTGTATGTATGTATGTATGTATTTCATGTTGTTCTATATTTTAAAATGATTTGTTTTTTGGCTTTTCTTTGCAGTCGGGCTTGTATGGTTTAAACAGCCGCAATCCTTGAACACGGTATTTGGATTTTCTAAGAATATCCCATGTGGAATAATTCAAATTTTACAGTTCAATTAAATCCTCGACACATAATCATTTAATATGAATACACAAATGAAGCTGGTGTCAAAAATGATGAGGTCCTGGGAATCCTGGATGCTTATGTCTTTTAATTGGAAATATATTTTTAATGAAGTAATTTTGTACTTTTCTAGCTTTAAATATTTTGTAGGTGCTAGAGTAAATTCCCCTGTTTTAATGTTAGTTTAAAGAGTGTATTTTTATAACAAATTGTATAATATTAACATTATAGTGTTATATTAATAATCATAACCATTGGTTGCACTTGATAGATTACTGGAACTGAAAACTGAAAACAAAGACTGATAAAATCGTTCATTCTTTCAGTAGCAACATGTGTAACATTTTACACTGATAAAAACTTTATTATCTAAATGATAAAGCATTCTCGAAAATATTGCAGTGATCTGTTTGGCTACCCACATGAAAGAAGGCAAAAGCCACCAGATGACCCATGAGAAAAATACTAGAAAAAGAGATTAAAACAATATATAAAATGTGGGGAGTTATCATGGCCTAAATGGGGTCAGCAACAGTTTTGTCTGTTTTTTAAATTTCTTTATTAAGTTTCATTTTATTCATACAAATAAACAAGCCAGCATAAAATATGTCATTCAATATTCAATTTCCAACAAATCATAATTAAACAATATAATCTCTATACAACATGATCTTCAAGTTTGATTATTTATGTCTATCCCAACCTTTAGTATTTCTCAATTCTCGATCTCTATCTTTTATTACAACAGCAGTTTTTTACAGAGACGTCAACTTTATGAGGTATGAATAATGTTAGTTTTTAATCTGTTTACATGTATTTTTTACTAAAGCACCATATATTCAGTGCAAAGTTAAATAGGCACAAATTGACTTAGATATACAGAAAAGGTCAGTCAGCTACCATTGTTTCTTCAAAAATGCCTTTTTTGAGTATGATTTTCTTGTGTACTCTGTGTCTGGATTTTCACAGAGCAGTATCCAGCAGTAACTGGCCATTATACTCCTATTCCATTAGCCTTGGTAGAGATGAACCATATAATGGTATAAACGTTCTTCTTGCTCGTCACTCACAATGCCAAGAGTTTGTAATGAACTCTGGATGGGAGTGCAAGATATGTATTTTCAGTAACATTAAAACGTTTTGCGTAGATATAGAGGAAAGAAAAAGGTTTAAGGCTCAGGTTCAGGCTGCATGGATTCATCATAAGTACTGAATACTTGGGTACAGCCAGGTACACTTGTTATAATGTTCTATAGTAGCTTGGCTATTCCAGATGCACAAGAAACGGCATTATTTCATAAATTATGCCTGCATTACCATCAACATGCCAGAGTCCATTTATGCCATGGTAATAAAACAATGAGCTGTCACCAGACAAGAACGTTGTCAAGTTATCATTTTGTGTTCTTTAGTGAGTGACAGTAACTTCCTCTGCAAACCAAGTGCTTCTGCATAAGCCTAAAATCAAGAAGTTCTGCTTTGTTTTTGTATATCATTTATATAGTTTAGGGTCTCCCTTCACACCATCAGGATTGCAAATGACATCGCTGCCTTTTGTTGATTTAGCCAGTCACCCACTGAATTGGAACAACTGACATGTGGAGCCCAAGATTTATCCTGGTCACTAAGCGGACAGCCGAAATATAAAAAAAAATGTCTTAAGATTTGTAATAATCAGGCGATGCTGTGCTTTCGTCATAAAGGTACTACCTACATAACAAAAACTGGATAATTAACCCCCCTGGCGTTCTAATTCTGACTGTTTTTTTACTCAAAAAGTGTTACATTGTTTTGCATAAAAATGTATTTTACATTGTAGGCCTATAATTCTTAGGCATAACTCACCGAAATGTCCAATATTTATCAAATTTAATAATAAATTTTAAATAAAAAAAAAAAAACCTGGTAAAACAAGGGTGCATAAAAAATACAGAAACCTGTAATTTAACTGTACAGTAGCATGTATATTATATATATAATATAAATATATATATATATTATATACGGATTGCTTTCTATTGAATTCATTACAGCTATTTTGTATTGTATCCAATACAAACATTTTTGAATTTCCCGCCGCTCCTCCCGCACACACCGACGTCACCGGAAACTCCCCAGGAACGTCACTGCACTCATTGGCTGAAGATCTGAAGAAGAGGATGCCACACGAGGATGAGATCCGTCAGGCAGGTCGCCGGAGGACGTGATTGGACGAGGTAAGAATGTTTTTTTATTGTTTTTAGCTATACCAAGTGCGGCTCAGGGTTACCACTTTTTGCATGTTTTTTTTTACCCCGAGACACACTCGGGAATACCGCCAGGGGGGTATTACAATTTATAGGCATGATCGCTTTTTAAATCAATCACAGTTAATGATATCTGTAACATAAAAGCTAGAACTAGAAGGGGAGATGGCGGCTGTTTTGGAGGGGTTGCATGAGGTGGTTAGGTGTTTGGATGGGGTTGGAAAAGGCCCGGTTGAGGGCGGGGAAGGTATGAGTGGGGGGGGCGTATTTGGGGGTAGGGATAGGGAGCAGATGGGTGTCCCAGTGGGGGGTGACAGTGCCAGTGGGGGGGTCACAGGTGGGGGGTATTTAGTGGCACCAGCCGTGCATGGGGGCGGTGAGGGACAATACACGAGGGGGGGTTTGTGTGCTACGAGTGACCCCTGGGGGCACATTTGAAGGAGGATGTCAGGTGAGTATGTTGAGGTTTTTTCCCTATTACCCGTGGAGAGATTTAATTTGTAAAAGAGGATGGTATACGAGGATCCCGCAAACATTCTTTAATTGGCTTCAGGCCTTCAGTATTCCAGCCAGTGTAATAGGGGAGATGCAGACGGATCAGTGTGTTCCGCTGTTGTGTTATCAGGACACAATTAGGGAGGCAAAGGAAGCCCATTCGTCCATCGCTACGCTGGGACCACAAGGATATTGGCTTGTGGATGTGACTGATAATGTCGGTATGGCAGGTAAGAACACAGTTTTTTCATGGTAGGCCACAGCCAGGAGGGTAGCTGGCCAGCAAGAAACAACTGGTTAAAGAGGTGAGTCCAGGCAAGTTTAGGATGATCTATCATTTGTTGTTCCCTCTAGGGGTTTGGTAAATGATGGCATAGATCTTGAGCTTTGTGCGGTGGCATATATGTCCTTTGATACCACGATTTATTGGGTGCATAGGTATGGGAAGGGGGCATTGTTGGCCAAGGCGGACATAGAGGCTGACTTTAGGTTGTTGCCGGTGCATCTGGAGAGTTTACGGTTATGGGGAATTCAGTGGAAAGGGCAATATTACAGAATGTTGATCGTTGTCTTCCTATGGGATGTTCTATTTCATGTGCATTGTTTAAAAAATTTAGCATGTTTTTGGAGTGGGTGGTGCGAGCAATGCCAGAGGTAGATTCAGTCATCCACTATTTGGATGATTTTTTGTTAATTGGGCTGCCAAGTAGGTCAACTTGCAGGGTTCTGTTGGCCCCGCTCCAACACGTGGCAGAGCATTTTGGGGTCCCATTGGCGGCATATAAGACTGAGGGGCCAGCCAATCTGCTTGTCTTTTTGGGGACTGAGCTTGACACAGTGGCAATGGAGAGTAGACTGCCGCAGGACAAGTTGTGGAAGTTACTTGAGGAGGTAAAGGGCGTGTGTGACAGGCGCAAGGTGAGATTGAAGGAGGTGCAGTCATTGCTGGGGAAATTGAATTTTGCGTGCAGGGTGGTTCACACGGGCAGGAATTTTTGCAGGCGTTTGGCAGGAGCCACAGCTGGTGGGACGGTGCCCACTCACTTTATTCGGCTGAATAAGGAAGTGAAGGCAGATCTTGTGTTTTGGCGCAGGTTTCTGGAGAAGTTCAATGGTCTGGCTTTTTTGGTTAGATGGTCCAGTTTCATTGCGACAATTTGGGAGTTGTGCAGGCCATTGTTGGTTTCTCTGTTTCTTCAGGGCCGGCAGATCAATGGATGCGACATTTTGGTGGTAAAGTGTTTGGAGTTTATTGTTGTTGTGTTTGCTTGGCATATTTCGGGGGTGTTTAATGTGGTGGCTAATGCGTTGTCTTGTTTTCAGTGGGACAAGTTTCGCATGATTGTCCTTGTCCCGACCGGTTGTGGAGGATTGTGGAGGGATCATTTGAGATTTGATGGAACTGTCGGTGAGTGCGGCAACATGGAGGTCATACTCTGGGGTTTGGAGGGACTGGGAGGCGTTGTTGCGGGTAGGGGAAGGTGTTAGGGTGGCGAATTATGTGTATCTGCTTTTCAATTGGTGAGCTTGTGATTTTAGGGTGGGGGTGTCAGGGGCGGTGGTAAGTAGAAATTTGGAGGGTATGGCATTTTGGTGCAAGCCTAAGGGGATAAGGGATTATCATATATTATTACACACTATTTTTATAGCGCCATCATATTACGCAGAGCTGTACAAAGTCGATAGTTGTGTCACTAACTGTCCTTCAAAGGAGCTCACAATCTAATGTCCCTACCATAGTCATATGTCAATAATGTAGTCTAAGGTCAATTTTTTTGAGGGGAAGCCAATTAACCTTACTGCATGTTTTCGGGATATGGGAGAAAACCCACACAGACACGGGGAGAACCAGCAATCTCTGTCCGAGATTCGAACCGGAGACCTAGCGCTGCAAAGGTAAGATCGCTACCTCTGAGCCACCATGCTGCCAAGGAGTTTGTGGTGAAACAAGCAGTTAAGGGGTATAGGAGGGGTGGGAGGGCACCGGATTTGAGGAGGCTGGTGTCCTTCCAGATGCTGCAAGGTTTGGGTGAAGAGTTGAGGGTGGAATGTGCAGGGGAGTATGGGATGGTTTTGTTTTGGGGCAGCTTTTGTGTTGGCCTTTTTGGCCAATGAGGATCAGTGAGCTGGTGAGCCCATCAAAATGGGGATGTTTTGGCCAAGGATGTAGCTTTGTTCAGAGACCAGGTGAATTTGGTATTTTGTCAGTCCAAGACAGACCAGCGGGGGCGGGGTTTTACTATATTGTTGTTTCGTTTGGAAGGCTCGGGGATTTGTCTGGCTGAGCAGTGAAAGAATTGATGGGTCGGCGGCCAGAGGGCAAGGGCCCATTGATGCTTCATGAGAATGGTAAGTTTTTGTGCTCGTTCCAGTTTGGGGTAATTTTTAAACGGTGTGTGCGGAGGTTGGGTTTGAAGGCTGAGGGCTATTTTTCACATTATTTCCCAATTGGAGCTGCTACTGAGAGGTTTTGTTTGTGGGATGTACCTGTTCTTTCATGATTTCTTTTTTGTAGGTGGTCAGGCGTGCTTGGTGTGGATCGTGCTGCATTCCTATCGCTGGTGGGGTGCCCGGAGAGTGGAGGTGAGGCGTGATGGTCCACAAGAGAGTTATGGGGGAGCAAATTAGAGATGTAAAAGTGGACTTTTTGCATTTAAAGGTGTAATTTGCAAGGATAGTTGTGGTCTGGTAGGATATTTGGGCCAGGACTAGTTGGAGGGAAGCGAGGTCGAAAGGAATATTAAGGCCCGGATTAAAGAAAATAAAGAGGTGGGGCGCTTTGTTGGCCAGGAATAGTGGAAAAGTGGTGAGGCATCAGGAGTTGGAGAAGGAGATGTGGAAATATTTAAGGAATGATGGGGTGCATTTAAATGCAATCGGTATGGATCTTTGGTTTCTGGGCTTGCAGGATGGAGTCCTATGAGTGTGGCAGGGCACTCAGGTGTGTTGGTTCCCAACTGTGTGTTGTGGTGGTTGGGGTCTGAAAAGGCAAAGGTCTGATGGTGGAAAATGGTAATGTGCTGGTAAAGGGGATACTCGGTGGTAGGGTGGTCCCCCTTTAAATTTGTGTATGGTCAGTGGCCCCTGAGGCAGTGCTGGGCGGCTAGGGGCCTGATGGTAAATGGTGGAATAGAAAGATGGTGGTGGTACAGGCCTTGCTTGATCAGTCCTGCAGCCTGCTTGGGTGATGTTTATCACAAGTAATTTGTGAATAGGTTTTACTAATTAAGGTTACTGTTATGTGGTTATAAATGTGATTTAAGAAAGGATTAAGTCATTAATGTTATTTATTGATGTTGTTTATGTAAGTTGATTGTGACATGTTAAGTCACATGTTATTTATTTTATACTTAATAAAATGTATTTATTTATTTTATGTGTCAATAAATCAACTGCTTGACAGCCATTTTAAGTGCAAATTGGTGTGGAGTGTTTTTTGGGGAGGTGTTGATTTGGGGAAAGGTGGTTGGCAAGCGGAAGGGGGGGGGGGGGAATAAAGGTTTGAAGTCATAATAAAAGGAGGAAAGGTTTTACTGGGCAGAGGTCTGGATTGTCCTGGTCATGGATTTTAATTATGCACCACTATTATTTCCTATGACCTTACATGTAGCGTTATGCATACACATTCTAACATATGTTGTGTATAATAAATTACCATATATACAGCATTACAATGTTTTATTTTGCCTTCATGCTAATATAAAATGCCTTTTGTTAAAACGGTGGTATGAGGTTCAGGAATTCAAGATTTTCAGCTATCCATAAGCTATCCATAAAAGGCATCCTATTATTTCATTGCTACAAGGCAAAATGTACTTTTCATATATAAAAATTCCCAGTACTAAAGAACCAACAAAGAAAGCATCCTCTAATTCACTTTTCGTACCTTTAGCTATTACATACTGTTACTATTGCTCAGGTGAAATCTTTCTGTCATCCTATGGAGCAATATAGGTTACATCAGCTGTCATGATCAGCTGTAAAGTCTGCAAATAGAAAGCTTGGTCACCCCACCTTAGCACTTATTGAGTCAATAAATTTAATGTTAAAGGACCACTGTAACAGTTTACTAATTTGATACCTAATTATTGTAACTGCTGGAGGCAGATTAGAGTTGCAGCAGACACACCAAAGGGCATAATTCAATCACTGGGTGTCAAAACATCAAACAGGTTTTTGAGACCAGAACATTTTGTAAACAATACCTAATGAAACCTTTAGGTAAAAGATCTAAATTTACATAAAAAGTATTTGGTGATAAACACTACAACAATACAATTTCATTCAAATGACTTCCTCAGTTTAGTTATTAGATGCCAAACACAACATGTTGCAACACTTCTTATGATTAGGGATGAGCGAGAATGCCTCTGGCATTCTAGTGAAAATTTCCTAGAAATTTCCTGGAAAACCGTTTTTGCGAAACCATCAGAAGATCGAGGAAATTATCCCAGGGGGATTAGCAGGATTCCTGAGAATCCTCCTTTTGTGATACCTGGGGTACTAGAGGTTAATTAACCTCTAGTGCCGGGGATTGCAGTGGAACTGCAGAAGAACTCTCAATAGAGAAACTCCATTGAAAGTTCTTCTGCAGTTCCACTGCAATCCCCAGGCACTAGAGGTTATATAACCTCTAGTGCCCCGGGATCGCAGTGGATTATCAGAGCTGCAATCGTTCTTGCAGCCCTGGGAATCCTGTTTGCGATCCCCGGCACTAGAGGGTAATCAGCCAATCAGAGAGAACTAGAGGTTTTGAATGGGGAGACTTGTCCCCATTTGACTTCTATTGCCGGGGATCACACACTGAGCTGATCAATGAATGCAGCTGGCGCCCCACATTCTTTGATCAGCACAGCCCGCCATCTTTTTTTTTTAATTGGAGCTCAATCAGGGAATTTACACTGGCCATTCTCGCTTACAATTTCGTTAAAGTGAGAACGGCCAAATTTGCCGCGAGATCGAGTTTTAAAAACTCGCTCGCTCATCCCTACTTATGATTACAAAATGGTGTCAAATTATGATACACAAATTTACTTATAATGTTTTAGTACAGGTAACACTAAGTTCTCATTATTTTTTATTGACTCTAAATGCATGTCTCATTGATTTTAAGACTTTCTTTCTTACTGCCCTCAACTCCCCTCAACTTCTAATACACTTTTTCTTCAATAATGGATCTCCACCTTTGTTTTTCCTGTATTTTTCTTTTTCAGTGGACTACTTTGTAATGTCTTTTTTTCTCATAATTACATAGTATCTCACAGTAACAAATGTACAAATCATAAATTTGCCAATGAATAGTTAAAAAATAAAAGTTTTGCTGTGTTCTCTGATTTGGTGTTGCCCAAAGTTTTCTCCTCGATCAATATCTTCTAATTAAACTGCCTGATTCCCGACACATTATAGATTCACTGGGAATGGATCTGTTCAGAGCCAAAACTGAAATAGGGCTCAGCTGGGAGGACAAGTGGCAGCTCTGTTCTTTCATTTATTTTGCAATTCTCAATGTTTTAAAAGGAAGAGGTGGCACATAGTCAAATTTTACTCTTCTCTCATTATCTGGAGGCACCCAGTATCTTCTAACACAGAAGGCTTGAGTATACACCTTCATGTATCATTTAATATTAAGGTCCTCTGAGCACCAAAAGTATTAATGAATTTCATTGCACACTAATAACTATTAATTTGTGATCGTTAATAGCATAAATGTGTGTCAGAGCAAATTAATGGACATGAAAGAATGCCTATTAGCAAATGTAATGTGGATTATAATAAAAAATGCCTATTAGTAAATGTTAATGTGTGTTATTTTAAAAATGCCTATTAGTGAATGTTAATGTGTGTTATATTACCAGGACATCATTTATGTATTTTGCATTATTGCTCTATAATTTATTTGTAAATTAAACAAAACATAGTTTTAAAAAAGTTTATATAATGCAAATAATTGATAGTCAACCCATTTCATAGTGTAGATTGTAGTTAAATAAATATAGAAAAATACTTTTCTTTTTTACATTTGCAGCTATTCTTGATTTTTAAGAACTGCTAGTAATATTGAGAATTCTTCTTGCCGCACACTACAGGGCATTTACAATGTGTCTTTGCCCTTGTTAAAAAATCCTAACCCTCTCTTCTTTTGGGAATGCCTAATTACTCTCTGTGCCAGTCCAGGATCTTCGTCCTTACTTTTACATTCTATCATCTTTTATGAAACTTCCAGGGGATGAGCAAAGGGTTAAATTGTGGAGTTTTGCTTAAGTGACAGTTTTAATACTGCTGGGGCTGCTAAAATCACATTTATGATGGTGGTGTCCAACAGCAGTCTTAGGGTTTTTAGATGTCCACACAAGGGAACATTTAGGGTAAATATTGTGTAAATTTAACCATAAAGAAGATTTTTGTTGAACCTAAGGATCTGTTGATGGGGTATCTTTAATATCTACTAAACATTTCACTGAATCATACCCTTAACCCCAATGTTAAACGTTATTTCTTAATAAATGTATCCAGAACAGAAAACTCAAAAAAATGTTGGTCTGAACAGAGGAGAAATGAGATCCTAGTCCTAGGAATCCATGTTGTATTTTTCTAAGGTTTCAACTATTATATTTTTGATAAAGTTTATCTATTATATAAAATATAAAATAAAGTCTATAAAGTCCATAAACATCAGTCAGGACATCTGTGATTGACATAAATATCAAAGCATTTCTCAATTGGGAAGACTACTGGCATTTACCATGGACTTCTATAACCCTAAAGTTAGATCTCCTATTTGATTTTGCTCCTTCTCCAAAGGTCACACAGGTATTAGAAAGAGTGTTAGGCTTCTTTTGCCTTTAACAGGAGTGTTTCTTATTTACCCTAAAACGTAGAATTAATGTAGTTCTCTGTTAATTGGTATGTGGGAACATTTGCCCATCACTACATAAGACATACTAGATATTTAACCTGGCAAACTTAAAAAGAACTAGATTTGTTCAGGGACTGTTTGGTTTTAAATAGGGAGAATCCTGCCCAAAATGCTAAGCAAATCCTGTTAAATCTTAAGGGAAAATGTTTCTTTTTTTCAGTGTGCAATGGTTTTATTATTTTATTTATACTCCTAAGATGTTAATAATGGTTTTAACATTTTTATTGTTAAAAAGTAAGCTAATCATGTCTTTCTTATAATTCATTATTAAAGCACCTTGTAAAAGAACAGGTAAACTAATTAATGTTTACTTTTTTTAGGAATGACATGACATTTAGGAAACTGAAACCCAACTTGTTGTATTTTATAATCGTATATTAGTCTAATGTCATGCCAAAATCCCACTAGTAAACTACATTCACTTTTTTTGTTTTAAAAGCCATTTTTTATTATAAGGTTCACAGGTATATTTAGCAGTTTAAAACCTCCCATTGCTTTTTTTCTGATCAAAAATCACCCGCCATTTAATGTTTTCTGACAGTATGCCTATTTTCAATCCAATTTATGTAAAAGTATATCATTTTTTACTAACCCATTTTTGCTTTTAGTAACTAGACCAGAGAAAGATAATTTTAGCACCCTTTTACACATGTTTATATTGCATGTGACTGAATTTTTTCAGCAGTTTGAAGTAATGTATTTGTTCTTTTTTACATTGTATTTTTCTAAAGCTTTTTGAATATAAGGCTTTCTTTTACGACTAACCTCACCTTTATGAACAGCTTTATAATATTAAGAAGAATAGATTAACCAGAAAGCAAAAGTGGGTACTGGAATGCTGCAGCCCAAATAATGCCAAAAATATGCAATGGAATTTCAAATATAATGATGAGATGGTGATAAGCACCCTTAAAAATTAGGCGGAGGGGTAGGTATTTTAACATTACAACAAATGTAAATAAAGACAAATATTTATTGAGTACTCTATACAAATTACTAAAAAGTAGCACATTCTAATAGGGATGTGCGAGTGAGTTTTTAAAATTTGATCTGACTCGAACTGATCAATGAATGCAGCGCTGGATGCATTTATTGCTCAGCTCAGTGTTTATTAACCTCTAGTGCCGGGGAACGCAAACAGGAGGATTCCCGGGGCTGCAAGACTGAATCCCTGAGAATCCACTGCGATCCCAGGATCATAATGATTTCCTCGATCTTCCGATGGTTTTGCGAAATCAGTTCTCCAAAATTTCTCGAAGTTCTAGGAATCTTTCACGAGAATGCCAGAGGCATTCTCTCTCATCCTAATCCACTACCAAAACTTCATACAAATAAATAGTATGACAAATCAAATTAAAAAAATTGTTGCTGCGACACGTTTCACAGAGCAGCATCTGCTTCTTCAGACAGTTAACATCACTGCAAATGTAAAAGAAAATAATTATTCTCACTAAATATTGAAATTGCATATAAGGAGCTTTAGGATTTATTCCAATAGGTAAAAAAATACCTTTCATAAATATGTAATATATTACAGCATTCAGACAGCAAATAGTCCAACTGAGCAAAAAGAATGGTTGGCTGCAATCTGCAAAAAAATAGGATTTTTAAATTAATCAAAAGTATGTCAAACTATATGATAAATAAGGCTAAATACTAAACATACCTTACCAAATAATACCAGGAACCTATTAGATTAAATCTGGTTGCAACAAATAGTATTCCATTGCCATGTTAGGCATCAAGTGTGGCTGAGATATGTAAGGAGAAACCAAAAGCACTTTTAGATTTGAAAAATATGGAAAGTGCCTTTAATGCAAAAATTTACAAAGACTTCAAAATCTCAAAAACTCAGCCAAATTATGTTTAATCTAATCCTAAGTATCATGTTGATTAGTTAATATTAATAATAATATTAACAAAAATATTTTATAATAAACTGTATTTATATAACATTATACAGTGCTGTACATAAAATAATTTATAATACACTTGCTAACATGTATATGCGATGCAAAAACGTAATATACCGTTACTTATCAGCCACATGTAGTGACTCAATTAACTTTATTTACTGGATTTATTTTCATCCAGTAATCCTGGTAGTAACTTTCATAATTTCTTTCCTAAAATGACAACACCAATTTACCTATGAAGAAGTCATATTACCAGCAAAGAATTCTCCTGTTCTCTTTATTTAAGGAGTAAGGCTACATACACACATCAGATTTTTTTCATCTCATAATTGTCTATTGAGCTGATATCGGACATGAATCTGGTGTGTGTACAGTGCTCATCGTTCATGAATCTGACCTTGGGGATCCACGAACAATGAACAATGCTCATGAAAGTAAAGAGGAGAGATCGCAGAGGGGTCCCACTCTGTCGTTCTCCCCCCTCCCCTCTCCATAGAGCAGAACGGCGCTGCATGTACAGCTCTTGTTCAGTCTTTTGTCATTGGAAAGGATCATCATTCATTATTAAACGTGTGTAGGTAGCCTTAGTTTTGTAAAATTCACAGAATACAGCTTGGAAAATGTATAACATTATTTGAGATTTTAGTTCATATCACAGAAAGTTACAGAAATATATAAGTATACATTTTTAATTAGGATCGGATCAACAAGTTGTTTTTTTTTATTTTGGAGCTGCAAAATGCACACACCACTTAAAAGGGCTGAGATAAGAATAACTATACAAATGTTAGTTCCTTGGTTTGGATCTACAAGTCTACTTTTAAGGATGCATATACTGGCAGAAGTATAGAGGCTGCCATTGTTGATCACCTTTTCAAATTGCATGTTGCCTGACTGTTTCTGCCTTTAATACTTTGCGGCACTAACCTGGAACTAAATTGCAGGTTAAGAAGGTTATGTCACCACTTTTATGTTGCATACCTGTTTCACATTCCTGACTTCATTTTTTTTATTAATATTGATTTATTTGTGCTATCATCTTCCTTGCTGTACAAAGTAAGAAAGAAAATGTCATAGTCACTAATACAGACAAAGTCTACCAAAACATATTTCTCAATTACAACAATAGGGGGAGAACCCTTGCCCTGGGACTTTCATGCTTGTTTAATCGTCCAATGGTGCTAAAAACCATAAGAGAAGGGTTTCTCAACCAGGTTCCTCCTGGGGTTGCTAAGGGGTCCTTGAGAAATGAGCAGCTTGTGACTTCCAGGTCAGTTTAATAGTAACCAATTATCTTTTTGGGTATATGTGAAGTTGGCATTCTCCCCACCTGGCAGGAATGTAAGAAGCATTCTTCCTACTGACCACCATGCTAATATACGGTTAGTTGTAAAGTAATTATTGTACCTGATATTTTTCCAGTGGGGTCCTCCAGGTAAAAAAGGTCAAGAAACACTAAAGTAGACCAACATGAAAACACGATAACTAGATTTTCCAAAACATGAGGATAACAATAACAGCTACCATACTTCCTACAGGTTTTGAATTCCTACATACAAGAGTTCTTTAAATTGTCAGCTTCAAATTAGATCTCAAGATTGCAAAGAATCCAGTACATTTAGTGGTTTCAACAGCTTTTCACTTACAATATCATGCTTTTTAAAATTGTAATTGTAAAATGTGAGCACTGCTGCAGGTCTTTTTGTGTTTGCTTCTAACCATGCATACTTTTTAAAAAATGTCAAGCATCTTGTTTCCCGGAAACTCAGCTGCTTGTTCAAATCTATAAACCTGGGTCCGCATGATTCCTGAAAGCCGCCTCATTTGTTAATTGTCAAACCCCTGTACACTTGTTCATTTAATTGAATTTTCCACTTGGTCTGCGTTTGGATAGAATATGTTCTCATTATAATCCTAACAGTGACAAGTACAGCACAGAGACATCCCAAGCTTTCTGTCTTTTTGAAATTATTACACTTCAGACATACTGGTGTCAGATTAGGGATTTGTCAACCAACCAAAATGTCTTTTCTCAGCATGGAGCTTTAACCCATATCTGAACTTCTGATTAATGCTGCTGAACCAAATGTTTGATGGTAATGTCAAACACCTAGCATTTCTTTGTAAAAGTAGTAGCTAATATTAATAGTTTTACTTTTTGTAACACCTAAAAGCACAATCAGAACATAACTGATGAGGTATAATGGATATGTAGTGATAATTTTTCTTGAACAAAACGTGTAAAACAGAGTGTTATTTGCATTTGAATATTTCAGTAAAAAAAATGAAACAGTTGATAAGAATGGTTTTCAGATAGTGTTTATTCAGGTACAATACAAGCTACAATACCCAGAACTAGAGAACTTCACCTCACTGAGAATTACGTTAAGATTACATAGCATCTGATGTATGATGGTTATTATCTACGCACTATAATTTATTTATCAGTACAAGTGAGGTCAATTCCACAGGTGATAACATTTCCACGAAATCATTGCTACATCTTCTTGTCACAAAAATAATGTCAAGATGACCATTTAATACAGGAAACAAGACCACAACTGATATCCAAAAACATTAGGAACATTGGTTAAAATGTAATTCAGGGCACGAACAGAGCTTACAACCTGAAGAACTGTGTCACAACCTGTCATCCCTTTATTTCAGTTACTATATTATTTATATATATATATATATATATATATATATATACTATTTAAAAGAAAGAAGACAAAGGGTACATAGAAAAGAGAAAAAGGGATAGGAGAAGAAGGGAGTCTAGCCCTATACCTGGCACATTCTCACTGACCCACATGACCCAGGATTGTCTCTCTTTGAACCACACCACTCTGCAAGTCCAGAACAAATCATGTTGTTGGTCCATTATTAGTGAACTCTTCTTCAATAGACCTCAAAGTCCATCACTGCCCAGGGTGAAATGAGTTTGTGTACATCTCAACCCACCTGCATGGAGTCTGCTATTAATAGTTAACCAGTGTGGGCAGTAAATATCACCAGGTGTCAAACTGGCCAATATTCCATTCCAGGTTTGCTGGATCACACAGGTTCACTGATGATAGTGTATCCTCTCCAGCCTCGGAGAACTTTAGTAAATCAGGTCTATTTTCTCTGCTCAGCAAGCCTTTGATGGTTGTCTATAGCAACAAAGAATGCTGCTTGCATACTGTTTTCCATGAGTCAAAAGCTAGCCTTTTATTCAAGTCATATTAATATCAATTTTTCCTCCTTTCCAGTAAGTATTGTTTCTATTTTATTGGATGTTGGCCTTCAAATGACCAACAGCTACATTGTGAATGTCCTAATCACTCTTATATTCCAGGCTCATTCAATGTTAGGTATAGTTCTTTTCTCTGGATGGATGTCAGTCACTTTAGAAAACATATGGGGTGAAGGGAAGGTACAAATCAGGATATTCCAAAATCATAGATAGTATTAACCATCAGACTAGCTACTGGGACTCTTCTTACTCTCATGCCTAACAAAGTCTCCCTTTATACCTTCTGAACACAAACTATGATGACTAGACATTGGGCCTGATTTATTAAAGTTCTCCAAGACTGTGTGTGTGCAAACATGGAATTAATTGAAAACATTTGCCAACTAATAACAAATGATTTTTAGGAAATGCATTCCAGTTTTTTTGGATCATGCAGGCTCTCCCATCAAAGATTATTTTCACCAGTTTAGAAGTGCTTTATTGATCAGGCCCACTTGCAGAGGTTTGGTCCTTGACAATTAAGGTGCTATATAATATCTTATGTTCCAAAGCAGGGCAACATGAAAAATGCCCAATAAATACTTTTCATATATTCACTACATATATTTTGTGGGGGATCGTTAACAGTTTGTTTCTCCTAGGCCATAAACTCTTTAGATGCTAGCAGCCAGCATCTTCAGGAAAACCTCCAAGGAGGGCTGATCTATGTTTCACCACATCCTCTAGGTCCAATCCCTTGTCATAAAGAAAGAGAAAAACAGTTAGTATCCCAAAATTTAACAGTTCTCCCATTTTCCAAACCTGCTAAATGGCAATTCTTTATATCATCTATCATTTTATATCACACCTCTCTATTACACCATGCTTAAACAAGCCTAAATAAACACTGTTGCTGAGGTAAATATAGGCTACTAAACTACAGCTCGCTCCCTATAGAATACAAAGTATACAAAAACATTTAGAACAAAAATTTCTACATTCATATATCAAATGAAACTGTAGTCAAAAACAGAAAACACATTTTTTTATTATGAATGAACTCTAAAAATGTTTTATAGTTTCCTCTCACTCCTGTGAAGACACAAGAGGAAATCAGAATAAATCTCCTTGAAGTGTGGGGAAAACCAATATTTATTAGTTCTAACTTAAGCAGATGTCCTTATTAGTTCCTCCTAGTTCTTGTTCAGTGACCTTTGCAAAATGTTAGTTTTTCTTTAAAGTTGATGGTAAACAGTGGGATAGGTAGTGGATCATATAAATAAAGGCTTTACAGGGAACATAAACAGAAATAAAAGTATTTTAATCGTCAAATCATTTCTGCACTGTACACAGAACTTAAAAAACAAAACAAAAACAAAAAAAACACTATTAGATTGAATTCTATTTAAATTTCAAAATTAAAGCAGACCTATCACCATAATTCTTACTTTATAATAGAAGGACAGCTAACCCTTCCATATGAAGTAAAATGAGTTTTGTTTTTTTTTTTCTTTTTATTAAATGCCTTTAAAAAAAAAGGCTAAGTTCCTGCCCCTATCGCTGAAGACTGGGCATGTGCAGAAGGAGTATGGAAGACAGCTCCAAAGGTGTCGAGGGATCTGCAGAAATAAGGGTAAGTGACTTTTTCCTTTGGTTCAGTTTTAATGAAAGACATAACGTGTAAATAATTATAAAATAAATATTACTGATATATGTATGTATTAGCTTTGCATGTTCCCTTTAATACCATGGTGGAGAAAAGGAATCAGGGAATCACCCAGGCTCTACTGTATTCGATCCATCTGACACTGTCCATTCAAACAGGAGAAAGGAGATTTAGAACTCCGGAAGCTATTTTTTACATACAGATGCAACAGGTGAGTAACTGTCATTAACATTTGAATTAAGGTTGAATAACTCTGCAGATGGAGGATGCGTATAATAATATAAATAAAGCAGAACTCCAAATTTTACAACAAATTAAAATAGCTATTCCCAAGGTAAAAAAACACAGATTTTTACAGCAATACTTACCTTCAGTCCAACTCTGCCCATGCCCCCTCTAAAGTCTGCTCTGTCCTGCAGCCTGGGCTTCTGAAATAGGCAGCACTGAGAAGTTCAGAAGAATAGATTGCCTTTAGCAGCAACTGAAGAAACAAAAGGGAGAAGCAATGACCTTAATAAGCCAACCTGAAGAATGCTTACAATAAAGTATGTATAGAGTTTTTTTTTACCTGAAATCCGAGTGATTCACCTCCTTTTATTGTTCCTAGTTGCAATACACCATCATACTACATGTGCTGCCCCTTGCCAAACAATAATCTGGAGAGGCAAGAATTGTTAGTGTTGAATTTAATATCAAAATGTATGCTTAGAAATTGTAGCAATATGAAATACTGAATTATTTTGGCCAATATAATATTATCTTTCACTCAATAAGTATAGTTTGGGTTGTGTTGCCACAACTTTAGTGTAAGATTCTTATTTTCCTATCACTTCCTGTTCTGGTAACAGAGGGTCAAAATAATTATTTAAAGATAATTAAAAAAAGATTATTTAAAGATAGATTAAAAAAAAATAATATTAATAATCCATTCTCTTATTTTTGTTGACTTTCTCAATAGGATGAGAATCATTTCAGATGATCATATTCACCCCACACCCATCAGAAAGGCTTGTGCTGTATATATCAGCAATAGGAACCTTTACAGTTCTTACTTTTGGACAGTTACTTTTCTGCTAATAATTTTATAAGCCTCTGTGTTACCTAGCAACATATCATTATTTCAGTTACTGAATGTGAAATATGTGAGCTTATTTAATTATAAAATGCAAAACTTATGGGTGCACAGTAATACACAACAACTAATCAGAATTCAGCTTTCCAGGGCATAAAGTGAACAAATAAATGATAGATGACTTCTGACTGGCTGTTGTGAGCTACTGCACATTGCTATTGCTATATTTATAATAGCAGGGTTATTTTTATGTTTTAGGTATACCATGCAAAAATGTAAATTCAATTTTACATAGGAAATATTCCAGAAGGAAACAGGAGGACTGCGTAGGCAAATAAGTTATGCACAAGATCCTTTTTAGAATGAGTGAACCTCAGAAAATTGTGATTAGTTGTGGTTAACCAATTGTTCATAAAATGTTTGAACTTTCAAAATTTGAAATTCCTAATCTAGAACTTTGAATTCCTGGGTAGAAAATGACACATCATTTTGCAGAATGGTTTGATAAGCTCCTGACAGCTTTGATGATAATGACTACAAATACCAGCCCCAACCACTTCATTCAGGGTCCATACTTTGCCATGCCGATGTGTTGTTGTAGGGTAGCTCATTCAAAAAAAAAGGGGGACAAAAATGTACCACAACTGACATGCAGCCTCTATTCTAACATAATATTTCACAACACACATTTTTTTTTACTGTGCCTTGTAATGCATGAAATTCTTGTACTTGGAGGTGCATTATTATCATAAATTGGTGCCCCCCCCCCCCCAAAAAAAAATGCTGAATTCTGCTTCAAATGTCAGACTTTTTGAATTTCAGTCTAAATCTAACTTGATTTCAGCATATACACTAGTCCTTATTTCTACTTCTCTGACATCATGCCATTGCCTTCTACAAAGCATTCTACAAAAAATGCTTCATTGCTGATCAATAAAATGGACAAGGCTAGTTTATTATAAATTGTAAACAGTTATACAATTGTTGCAATTATTTTAATTTTGCCTCACATACAATAAACACTGCCATATAGAAAGTGTTTTTATTTAGTGGATAACATGAAGCTTTGTAATACTGTACAGAACTAGAATCTATTTCTGAGTACTCTCTTATCTCTCCAAGTAGATGGTTAATACCTTCTGCTTTTTTTTACTTGGTTGCAAAATTTGTAAGATTATTTTTTTAATAAGTGAAGAAGGTCAAAGATTTTTCAAAGTCTGCAGAACAAAAATGTGCAGACGCTTCTCCTTTGCCAATATTTAAAGGCGTGATTTGCCATTAACAAAGATTTAATTGCTGTATTTATCACTTGTGAGACTGGGCCATCCCAGTATAACATCCTGATGGGAGGAATGATAATAAAAGATGAAATGTTCCAGGGAATCATCCTATCAGGAAAATGTGATATTAACATATCAGATAAAGCCTTTTTACTATGCTGTCTCAGCTTGAGAACAGATAAGATGACTAGGGTGCTGCTTCAGCTAACACAGAGATGAAGGAGGTTGAGTAGAGTAGGCAATCTGGGTGATGGGGAGGTGTTATGAATTTATTTTAAAGTATACCTAAACTCAGAATAGACAACGTTTTTATTTAATGAGAACATTTTGTGTTTAAAAAAAAAAAGGTGCAGCACTGCCCCCCTAATTCTTGGTCACCTCGGCAATCAAGAATGAAAGGGAGTGCAGAGTCTCCCTGGATACCTACGTCACACATCTCGGGTGGCATCTGGCTGCTCCTTCTTTAGCAATAAAAAAACAAATTGCCGATCTGGCACATGTGCAGTGAGATCAGAAAGTTTTTTCCCAATCTAAGTCACCAAGCTCAAGCCAGTGCGTTGTAAAAAGAAGAACGCGGAAGAAGAGAGGAGAAGATGTCGGCACCAAGATGGATATCAGGACAAGGTGGCACCTGATGGAAGAAACCTTATGATGGATAGACTGATCAAATTTAGTTAGGTTACACAAGTCACTAAATTCAAAAATTGTGCAGAAATATTAAAGGATATAGACTTATATAAGATTCAAAGCTTTTATAAAATTTTATTTTAGTTATATCAAAAATTAACTTAGAATCTCGGAGCATAAGTTGATGCTGAACACACTTTTCAGTTTTATTATATAACTTTTTTTTTAGATTTGCCTATTATGTAGAGAGGGGTTGACTTGATTGGATGTATATTGAACATTGTTTGAACATTGTTTAGGTAGTATATATTTTGATTTATGTAACATGCTACTTAACCCTAGTTTTTTTCTGTAATCAGATTGTACCACCTTCTCATTAGTTACCACTATTAGGCCATCCCATTTTCCCACCCATCACCATGCCTATACAATTCATATACAACACTTGGTAGGTTTATTGGCCTTAAAAAGCCATTTTATTAACAAATAACCATTCCTCAAGTATATATAATATATGCAAATTTAGGAAATGTGAATATATATATATATATATATATATATATTTCTTTATCATAATTAACCATACCTTATAACAATTTACATATATTATCATCTTGAATATTGTTTCCACCAAAACAGTAACTAATGAAAATACCCCCTAAAGGTTACAGGTCCTGGAGAACCTTCACCATCTTTGATAACAAGCTTGTAGTCTTCCGCCTCCTTTTATTGTTCACAATTGCAACACACCATTATACTACATGTGCTGCCCCTTGCCAAACAATGACCTCACTGCTCTCCACCACTTACAACTTTCTTAGACACTAATGTTTATACGGTTAATATTCAACTGTCTTTACAGTACCCACCACAGTAATAATTCCAACTTCATACTTTGTCTACTAGAGTCTCAAAATTTTCCATTTGCCAGAGAGTCCTTCTTGAAAAATTTACCCTATAAAATTTTGAATTTCCCATCACTTTTCATGTCAATTGCAAAGAAAAAATAGGAGGTGAATTCACCTAGAGGTATTCCCAATTTATCTGACTTTTAGTTGATAAAAAATATGTACTCTAAACTGAGCCAAAAAGTCCCTCATTGGTTACCTAAAAAAAGGAAGCCAAGAAAAAACAATTAACTCTCGTTTCTGGTTATTTATGAATAATAATTGGGTTGACACAAACGACACAATCTTTATATCTTTTTAATTTCTTTCAGTGTGTCTGTGTGTCATTGAAATCCCAGCCCATCTGGTGTCAGGCAGGATAGAACATAGGTCAAGGACTGTAATGTTATACTGCTAGGCACATCTTGTTAAATAATTGGCTCCTCGGCTGACATGCTGAAAGGAGCAAGCTTTCAGCATGAAAGCCTCAAGGTAAAAGATGACATAAACCATGTGTCTTATCAAATGCTGTACACTTAACCTCTAGGGAAAGGATTAAAAAAAAAGGTCCGCAACCTAGAGGGACTGTATTGTACATTCTTATATACGATAGCGAAATTCACAAAATGGGGACATCCTTGTGTTTCAAGGTGTGTTTTACTGTTGTTGATACCTTGAGGACACACTTTGCTGTGCTGAAATTTGTGCTGTTGGATAAATAATAGATAAAAGGGAGTTTAATATAAATAATCAATAAACATATTTCACAGGTAAAGATAAGTTGATACATGCAAACAAGGCAGTACATTAGCCTGACAATGGAATGAAAATCCATTGCTGTATTATATTCCTGGACTCCCAAGCAATGTAAAGCCTACAAATTATGATTTTTCCCGAAATTATTAAAAAGACACCCCCAAATATTTCATAATGCATCTTCAACCTATTGAGATACAATAATGTATAAATACTGTAGCTTTCCCCTTCCTTCCATTTTTTTTGTAGGTCCCAAATCAATCTACCACAGATCTAGATTAATCACACATTCAGGGAGGCCTGATATGAGCAAATTTTTATCTAACCTAATTTACTATAAATCAAATATACATACATGTGATACAATAATATACATAATTATGAGTAAATTATGAATGACTACTTAAAATATGGCTTCAAGGCACCAGAAGATATCTGGAAAATGTAACACAGTTATGTTATCAGGTTAGGAACAGTAAAGTGGACTTATGGCCTAATATTAAATCATACCCAAACATGTTGGTGGCCCATTAACATAGCCAATACTGGATCTTTAGCCGTTCTAGTCAACAAGAGTCTAGTCAGTGCATGGCCTTCCAGATGCATCTCATCGTAAGTTTTTTTCCTCTAAATCCAGCCTTCTTCCTTAGCTTTACAAGAAAAAATTTTTAAGCAACTCTTAAGCAACATTTTCTGATGTTTGAAAATTCTTGCATATTACAAAAGTAAACAATTAAAATACACCTGTACTAAACATTCTCTAACACAGAAATACTAGGAAATAAAGACCTATATCACCTTTTACCTTTTCTTGAACCTGTTTCATTCATGTTGTGCCATCGTACCATTCCTGCCAGTACAACTAACAATCTCCCTAATGGAGTTGGTTTTAAACTATTGTTGTTGGGGTGGCAGGGAAACGAGTGCCATGTCATTTAGTGGAGTTGCTTATCTCAAAGGGTTCAATGTTTTAAACTGAGCAGAGGAGTGAAATTTTGCAAGTGCTGTTAGAACAGGGAGGTAGGGAAGAATGACATAAAAAGGGACATAATCAGAGAAAGAGCAATTAACCTGTAACCTTAACAATGAACCTTGCTCCTTTTTTAGCCTAAATTTTTTTTCTTTATATCTGTGCAAAAAAAAACTACTTGTTAATCCAGAAATTTAGTACTGTTGTGTATTTTGTACACTTTGCTTGTTTAGCTTAAACAATTTTATCAGAAAGTGTGTTATAATTACATAACACCAACTATGTTTTGGAGAAGAGGGAGAGGGATTTTATATCAATAACTCACCTTCTGCCCCAGGGTGCCTAACGCTGTTACACCACATTAAACATACAGTGAATGTTGTTGCCCTAGGACCAAAAATGTGCTAATGTCAGAATCACTAAATTAAAATCAACATTAAACAATGCGTAAGATCGGCACGTTTTTGACAGGTCATAATTTAAATTCTTAGAAAACATTTTATTATTTAATACAAATTGTGCTTGTAATCAGTTAATTCTATTACACCTGTATTTCACACACAACACAATTTTAAAACATCTTTGAGCTTTTGTCTCAATTATAGAAAAATTATTGGCATTCAAGTATTAAAATTAATTCATGCCTTATGAAATCTATGCTTTTTTTTATTTTTAGAGACCTTATTAATATATATGTATATATATATATATATATATATTGCAGAATTGCAGATCTCCTGGAATGATATGAAGAAATATCCTGCCATTCTGGTTTAGTCTGAGATAAATATATATTTTAAATGACAATAGTAAAATATTATATTATTATATATAAATATTATATATATATGAAATTGATTTTTGTCTACACTGAACACAGAACTGGGAAATTTGGATAAACCAAATACTTAAATATTATAACATATTAATGGTAACCTTGTTCATTGTGCATATTTTACTATATGTGTGTCATTTATAGTGTTGGCAGAGAATGTTTTAATGTTTTTTTATATTACACACAATCACAAGATAATGCATAGAGAAGTACTCAGCATCTAAGCCTTCTCATTTCCCTTAGCTTCCCACAGGCTGAAGCTAGATAAGCCTGTAAGACTCTGTACTGGCAGTAAATCCAGTGACTGGACAGTGTGGGATTGTTTATGATTAGGTGGAGTTGATGGAGCATGTTCTTTGCAATAACTACCAACAGATGAGTCTCTGGCACAGAAATGCGAATAATCACAATAAAACCAAATGTCCTTTGCATAGTTAAAAAAAAGCACTGGGTATTGTACATTTACCTGCACTATGTTTTGTAAGAGCAAAAGATCAGGAGGTGAAGAATGAAAGGTGTGTTGTATTCTGTACATATTAAAAAAAGACAAAAAAGTGTTCCTGTGGGTTGTAGGGTTGTTAAACAGGAAGCAGCAGGGCAGACACAGGATCTGTAGTCATTGTTACTGCACAAGCATCTGGAAAACACCAAGAGGCAACAAAATAAAACTGATGAACTGTTAACAGAGTAGAGGGAAGAGTGGAGGGTGTGCTACATAACTTATCATAACTAATTAGGAGTCACTGTGTTCTGTTTGTTGGCATAAGGGAAAAAAATCTGCACAGAAGTCAAATATGTAAAAATGTGCAAGTTCATATACATTCACTAGGTGTTTTCAGGGACTGGAAGCGATCAGTGTTAACAAAGCTGTTTTTGTGCTCAGAGGACCTTTGCAGTTCCCTTCAATAAAGCAAAAATAATTTGCAAGAGCAAAGTGCAGAACACCATAGCAGCCTAATTTAGTTGCCTTTGGTCACTGCCCTTTTCAGATTAATATTGCTACTGCCTGTGGCATAAATTGGATAGGCCTATATGTCTTATATCGAAATGAGGTCAATCAATGGTTTTCACCATTCATTTTCATTCATTTAAAGTAGTCCTAATATTTGTCTATTAAGATCCCTGTGTAGCTTTACTCCGGCGCTGTTTTTATTTTTTTCTGGGCCAGGTAAACATTAGAATATTTTTGTGTCCATATCAATAATAAATTAGTAGTTTCTTTCTTTTGCTTACGTATAAATTTTACTTTTTTTGTAATTTCAAAACCCCTGAACATAATCCTGTCTTTAAAATTGCTAAAGAAATCAGGGGAACCTGTGGGAATATGTGCCAAAGGGAAAAAATGAAACAATGTATTATGTTTAATTATATTTGCAACTTATTTTTTAGCCACACATCTAATTTGCAGTTAAATTGCCAAGCCCCTGTACATCGTATAGTCAGCAAAAATCCTGGGGAGGCCAGGGAGACTGGAGGGAACATTTCTTTTAGCATAGTATCCTTATTCATAACCAGAAAGAGTTAAAGACAAGTTAAACACAGAAAAAAAGCAATAAAAAGTAAAAACACATGGGAAAAATGTATCCCTGAGCTCATTCCCCAGGGTGACTAATGTGGCAATCTTGGTGCATCAATAGTGTTTTTTTCCCACCCACTTGGTTATGTGATTGGCATGCCATCATTCAGGGCCATCAGCATTTCTACAGAGAGAGGCTGAAGAAAAGGCAGCACCTCCGGAAGCAGCAATATTCTTTACACACAGCAGAAGTTGAAGAACCTTTCATAGATCCCCACAGGACCAAGAGATCTGTGTCCTTGTTTGTGTCACCCACTTTGCACTACTGCAGCCAGAGGATCTGCTTAGGAATCCTATCCGCTGGTTACTTACAGGTATAAATCATGTGGGAGCTCTCTGGGAGCTGTCCCTTTACCCCCAAGAACCAGAATATTCCACAGATGAGCTTCATCTCTTGGTGAAACCATGAACACCATCTAAGCTACCTCTACTCCAGCACTCCCTCTGGTGGTGGGTAGAAGGACCTTCTGGTCACATGATCTCCACTTGCCACATGACCTCCCTTACAAAAGTGACTGGCAACAGTATGTTGCCTGAAAAGGGAGTTCTCCTAGGCTCTGATTCCAGATTCCTGTCTGCATTTCCTGATCCTGACTATTTTGAATACCATCCTCGGATTTATCTGGCTATTCCTTATTGCTGCCTGACCTGACCTTTGGCTTGTTTAACTATTCTTCTGCCTTTGCTCCTGTACTATGTTTTGGTCTTAACCAGTCAGCAGTTACCAACCTGTGCGTTGTGGGGCCACAACCTGGGCACCGCCTCCTAAAGCCCATCCCCCCTTTCAGGGTGCACTGGTAAAGCCAGAGGCTGGTGCTTTGGGGGACATATTCCCACAGAACCTTCTTTCCTTATTGTTTCTATCCATTTTAGGTAAAATAAATAATTATTTTCAGAGGTTTTGGAATTAAAAAGGTCAGCAGCCAAAACCTTTAATAAAAAAATTATTTAAAAAACAGTGTGGATAAATACATTGTCTAGTGGCTATAATAAAATCATTATAGCAAGGCCTTCACTGGATGTGCTAGTGCACCAAGAGGTCCATTGAGACTGAGACCATATTTGGAAAATATATTCAAGGATTGTATTTGTTTACAGTGAGGTTGGATTAAAGTATACTAAGTATAATAAATATTATTTTCTCTGTTTTATAAGTAAGGGACAAGAATAATCTGCTATATGAGTAGCAAATGTGTTACACCATATGGTTTAAACTCAAACTAACATTTACTAATTAAAGTCCAAATGTACTATGTAAGCAAACATCATAGCTAAATCACTATACAAACTGGCCCTACAATCTATTTTAAAGGGCCAATTGCTGATTTGCCTGCTAGAAGTGAACTAATAAAAGGGTTCTGCAGGAATCCTTGTGCACTAGTCAAGGATGGCCCATCATAGGGAGCATTGCTAAATCCCCAGGCACCTCTCTGAGGTGTTGCACTCTGAAAAGAAAATGAATCATTGCTCTTCATGCTGCAGCAACTTTTCTTGTTTATTAAATAGCAGCAGGGGACACATCTGGCATGATTCATGAAGAAAAGCCCTTTTTAAACTTACAGCTTGTGTAAGTTTTCAAACTCTTTGAAAAAGCATTTTCCAGCATGAAACATGTCAGAAGTGACCCCTGCTGCTCTTTAACCAATCTAGCTCTTGTTTCTTTATATTCCTTAAGGACCAGAGCAGTTTTTTCTTACACTGACATTACTTAACTGCATCAAGACTCACCAACTAATTCCTCTACCGGGAGATTATATATATATATATATATATAAATATATATATATAAAATAGAAATTTCCTGGTCTTTATTGGGTTCCAAAATGAGGTAAATGCAACCACAGATGAACAATAACACATGACATTCTACAGTGAGAAAGTTTATTCACAAGTCCAAAACATTCAAAACAGCTTCCAATCTTCCCAGGAGCTCAGACTGTGCAATGCACCAAGAAATTCCAAAAAACCCAAGAGCTACATCTCAGACTTATTTGGAAGGGTTGTCAGGAGAAAAGCATCTCTTTAAAACAACAAGGCAGAACAGTTTAGGTTTGTAAAGCTGCATCTGAACTAACCACAAGGCTTCTGAAACAATGGCCTTTGCATAGATGAGATTCATGCCCATAAAACACAGTGCCATGATTGGCAAAAAACAAACAAAGCTTATGAGCACAAACATTTCATAAGGACTATCAAGCACAGTGGTGACGGAATGATGATTTGGATTGTTTTGCAACCACAAAGCATGTTGCAGTCATTGAGTCAACCATGAACTCCTTCGTATAATGAAGAATACCAAAGTACAGTATTTGGTGGCAATCTGTGCAACTAAAGCATAACAAAAACTGAATCATGAAACAGGATAGGGATTCCAAGCTCACCAACAAATCTACAACAGAATGGCTGAAAATGAATGGAATCAAGGCTTTGCAATGGCCCAGTCAAAGTCCAGACTACAACCCAATCGAAATGTTGTGGCAATACCTTAAGGGAACTATGCATAAACAAATGCCCGCAAAACATAATCAACAAAATGAACTGAAGCAATGTTGTAAATAGTAGGCTGATAAAGTGACTGATAAAGTCATACAGCAAATAATTATTAAGTTATTGCTGCTAAAATTGGTCCTTCAAGCTGTTCAATCATGGACTGTACATTTTTTACACATACAGCTTGCTCATTTTGGGTTTATTTTTGTTAAATTAAAACTTAAATTCATACTGAATAAGGGCTGTATACTACATTACACTTAAAATCTAAGTAAAAAACTGAAATGACTGAATGATCAAAGTTGAGTCAATTTCATAATGTGACTTAGTGGTGTTTCTGACCCCTACATATTTGCATGCACTTCCAACAACATCTGGCCATTTAATGAAGAGACAGCGAATGGTCGCCTGGGGTATTTGCTTTAAGACATGCATCAGGGCATCAGTGACCTCCTGGACAGTCTGTGGTGATACTTGGTGATCATGGATGCACCAATACATAATGTCCCAGAGTGTCTTCATTGGATTCGATATGCAGAAAATCAATGGCATCAATACTTTTGTGATTGAGGAACTGCCTATATTCTCTGGCCTTGTAGGTCTGCGCATTTTCCTGCAGCCGCAGGAAGCCAGGCCCCATTGCTCTAATGCAGAGGTCAGCAAACTTTTTTAGCCACTAGACCATTTCAGGGGTAGGCAGGAGCACACTAGGCCAGACTCTCTCTCTCGAGTCCCTCACTAATGGCTCCTCCCCCACCAGGAAAGCCCCCTGCATACGGAGGAGAGGGAATGTTCCCTATTTACCCCGGGGGCGGAAGTGTTAACGCCGGCCAGGGTAAATAGCCAAGTGAGCCTCAACACAGAGGCTCAAGAGCTCCGGTATGTTTGTTCCGGCTCTGCTGCAGGTTGCCGGCTGGGATTAGGCCGGATCGGCCAGGGGACGTTAGGCCGGAACAAACTACCAGCTAGGCTGTATATGGCCTAAAGGCCGGAGTTTGCTGACCTCTGCTCTAATTCTTTTACTGACCTTTACTGACCCCACTGTAGCTATTATGGTGCAACTGTATCAGATTGTAAACAAATTCAAGCTTCACTAGTGGTCACAATTTGATTAGATTCTTTTTTTACAAAAAGTCACCAAAATTGTCAGGAAGGTAATACTTACACCTGAATGGGTTCAAAATGCAACTAAACAGATAATTTCTTGTGTCTCCCGTAGGACAGTGTCCCCCTTAAAGTGTCCCCCTTAACACAGTGATTGCAGGTACGTAATGTTATTGTTTTTAAACTGTCATGGGTGAATAAACAGGACTGGAACTATGTGCTATGATGTTAGAAATAGTCATTTTGAGTAGTGTTGTTCGAATACCTCACTATTTCATTTGACAGCTATTCGATTGAATAGGGGGATATTGTTAGGGTGATCGAATGTCGAATTTGAACACCAATAATGTCAATGGTGGGAAAATTGTGGTTATTTTTCGGGACTGTGAAGAACTGCAAGAGCAATCAGGGGAGCAGAGCTGAGCCCTTTACTAGTTGTATGTGTTCATGGATAGAGTTTCTCTATCGAAGAACACAGGAGTCCTGTGTTCCTGGATAGGGAAACTCTATCCAGGAACACATACTACAGGGCAGCAACAGCAATCAGGGGAGTGGAGCGGTTGCTCTTGCAGCCCATTACTAGTTGTATGTATTCCTGGATA
>NC_092865.1:35897021-35898002 GCF_032062135.1 Pyxicephalus adspersus | reverse complement strand
TAAGGACAATCAGAATTCGAACACCAACACTAATTTTGAGCATAGGTTTTAGAAAAATATGTTTTTTGGATCCAAAAATACAAGCCCCCTTTTTGTCACCCCTATTTAACAGGTATCAAGATATATATAGCAAAGATCACTCATGTAAAGACTATGCAGTAGTGTTTTCTTTCCATTCTGATTTAATATTTCAGGGCAAGTAAAAAGCATTAAACTGAACGACCGACTCAGAAAAAATAGAAAAAAGACAGCATGACTTTAAAGGAAATTTGATTTCTCTAAAGAGCTCTGAAAGTCTCTTTTGTAGAAATGTTCCAGGGTTTCAAAGTCACTGTGCAGGGACTTTGTTGACATAAAGCTGTTGGTTTAAAGGGACACCTTGAAAACTATAGAGTGATTTTCAGATGTGATTAAGCCTAAATTCATTTCACAGATTTTGAAATTAATGTAGTGTTAAAAATGATGCATGTGATTTACCAGAAATAATAATGTTCTATGTTGTTTCTGCAAATAAAAGACTTTTGTTTAGCTGTCTTGATATGTACTGATTTTCTAGCGTCTAAAAGTAAAAAGTAAAAGCTCAAGAAATGAGCACAATGGGGGGTTGATTCCAATTAAAATGTCTTATCTTTTATTTAAATGGAACCAAACTGCATTTATTCAGTCTACAGGAGTCCAAAGTTATAAACAATATTTGTCTAATTAGAAATTACCAAACTTACCAAACTCGTGTTTTATTTTAGCCTTGTTTAAAGTGTACCTTTGCTAAAATTATGTGCAGCTATGTAACAATACATAAATTTTGGTGACATTTGTTACTCTCCTCCAAAACACTTCTGCATTTACAGTCTAAAGCCTCGTACAGATTTTCATTGGACATCAGAAGTGTCACTGTCAACAAAATTTTGTGATCATTTACAATGACAGATGAATGAACAAGCGCTGTACACACAGCACTGTTCTGTTCTATGCAAAAAGAAC
>NC_092865.1:35864497-35896096 GCF_032062135.1 Pyxicephalus adspersus | reverse complement strand
TGTCAAAACCTTATCATATCACTAAAACTAACTCAGGGAAGTTACTAAATTTATCTGGGTCCCTCAAAAAATATTATATAATTTTCCATAGCTGACTTGAAACCTGTATATCTTTTTTAATAGATCCATGATTTTTTAAAGAACACTAATAGGAATAGATAGTAATAGAGTAATAATAATATATGTCCCTATCCTGACTTCTTGTAACAGATTCCAGCCTTCCTGGGCAATATAGAAAAGCAGAGTGATGTTGACAAAACTGATTTTACTGTAAGTAAGCTGTATAATAAAAATGTAATAGTTTGATAAAAAAATGGCATAAAGAAGGTCAGATTTGGGAAGAACTGGGACAGCCTCATCATAGTGGACCTGAACTAATTTCATTACCGGGATGATATAACTCTTGTGCAGGCACACAGAAGTAGATTCAATCCCAACATGTGCAGAGCAATCAGGCATATATTATTATCACCCAGTATTTATGTATCACCGACATATTACGCAGCACTTTACAAAATCCATAGTCATGTCACTAACTGTCCTCAAGGAGGCTCACAATCTAATGTTCCCACCATAGTCATAAGTCTTTAATACAGTCTAAGGTCAATTTTATGAGGAAGCAAAGTAACCTAACTGCATGTTTTTAGAATGCAGGAGGAAACCGAAGTACCCAGGAGGAAACCCACACAAACCCCCTACAAACTCCATGGCGATTGTTCTCTGGCTGAGATTCCTCAGAGAACCTGGGATCAAGCGCTGCAAAGGCCAGAGTGCTGAATATAGATATATATAAAGATATAGATGGCCAGTCCCTTTCTGCAATAATGACATGCCTTATCATATTTTCTCAAAAATGTTGCTATAAGGATTTCTGTGTTTTTAGTTTTCCCCTTAAACCAGAACTAAAATTGAAAAATGCTATATATTAGAACATACTTACATTCACAATCTTCTGTGGAATGTACAAGATCGGTGTATAATTCCAGCATGCCTGGGTGCTGTCAGTCAACTCATGTATGTATGCTCGTATGCATACACAGGAGGTTCATCCTTCTGGCCCTGCCAATCACGATGGTCAAAGAAAGAAGAATGAGTAAATATGTCTGTGATTGAGTGAGGAGAGGTGATTTTACTTTAATGGCACTGTATGGTATTTAAACATTTTTGCCATGCCAGTGCACAGCTGCCCTTACAATGCCCTAACAATGGACAGAATTCACGGTTTCACTACTAAATTTAGGTTTACCAATATTCAAACTGGATTTAACAAAATGTTATGCTTACAACTTAAAAATTCAAAAGATAATAAATACTGATACAACTTCTCCTGGTGTCAGGGCTGATGGCTGATGTAATGCAGAGAAATTGGCTTTTTATGAAACTACAGTACAAAAGTGTTGATTTTCTGATCATCTGCTGGGTTCAGTGGTTCCTCTCACTAACCTCAGCATTACTAGTGTGTCCAGTTATGACTAAATGATCTGTAGGAGGGGCCACACCACAGGAAGTGTTACAAAGTTACATAGTTTGGATGAAAAAATATATAAATTCATCAAGTTCAACCACTAGGTTCTCTCTGCAATCTCTCCAATTCCACAATATCCTTTTTGTGAACTGGTGCCCAAAACTGGACTCCAGAAGAGGTCTAACCAATGCTTTGTACAGGGGAAGTGTCTAAGTGTTAGTGTCTAAAAGTATTTTTTTTTTTTTATTACATCTTAGTGCTGCTGGTCTCCCAAGCAACTTCCAGTCTATGTGCATTCACTACATCTACATCTATGTGGCATGTTTTAGGGTGAGCTTCCTAATAGTAAGCATAGTGGCTCATGTCATGTGTGCCGTAAGCCTAGAAACTGCAAAACAGTTTCTCTTGCAAAAATATTGAACATTTATTGTGAAATGACATGAGAATTTTAAAGCTTATATAAGAATTTATTAATTTTATTACTTTAGAGACTGAACTGAATCCAACATATTTGTTAGCAGTTAGCTCTTTAATGATTTGGTTTAGATATGATAAGGAACGATTAACTGATTTGTCAGGTTTTAATTTCTCTCTGTGTCCCTGAGATTTCATTTCCTGTTATGGTGACAACTATGGAAAGAAGAGTCCTTAAATATCTACCTGGTGCAAAAAACAATGTAGCCCGCTAATGTAAGACATGGGGCCTCGAACATTCACATTTCAGACCTGGTGTAGCATGTAGGTTTCCAAACCTTTTTTTTCATTTGTAAAATGTGCTTTATAAAGGAAATATAAAACAGTTGTTCTGAAGGAAGTGATTCCCCGTAAATCAGATCACAAGAGAGGTTCGGGTAAGCAGAGAACACTTGATTATTTTATCATCTCTCACGTAACATCACAGCTTCTATTATTATCTTCTCTATTAGCTATGACGCTTCTGATTCTGGGTTAAAAAAACAACATGTGAACAGGGCCAAAATAGATTTGTATTTACAGGAATGATAAAGACTTGATTTTTAACTTGTTAGCAAAGCAGCTTCAGAGAAAAAAAGGTTAAATCTAATTTCTTTTATTCTCCATCAGCCTCTTATAGTAATAGTGAGAATGGTAGTTCATGCTGCTTCATATATAATGATATGTCCCTTGTCCCTAGTTAAGCAACAACTTGTCACAGCCAGAACAAAAGGTTGTCTCATATCATGTCTTCATGTTTAATGTGCATTGGACGGGGATCCAAGTTAAAGTCCATCTCTGGGGGAAAAAATCAATCCTTCTTACCACACCCACTCCTAATGATTAATTTTAAAAATCTCCAATGTTCCCTGTCAAAGTATTCTGGCATCACACAGCCCCTACACAGCCTCATAACACAGCACTGCTCGGTGGATAATAACACTTTAGTTAAAAAATATAGTTCTACCAATTCTCCATCTACAGCCTATTAACTTAACAGGAAAGGAGTAGCTGTAGACAAAGTTTATTTGGCTTTCTCCTCTTTGTTACTACATTTGCATGCAGCACATTTAATTGCCTTCCCATGATTCTTCTTCCTCTTCCAAAATGAGTGCTGCTGTAGAGCTATTTGCAAGAGAATATCAAGTCAAATTTAGCTTCAGATAATTGAGAACAATTTTTGCAAAGAGTCTAAATTAGTGTGATGATCAATGGGAAGAATGCCTCTTACATTGCTGCCCACTCAAGAATGTTAACCTTGCAGATAGCCAAAATGATCCAAACATTCATCCAAATACTATTTTCTGTGCATTAGCTGTTGTAGTTTTTTCTTTGTTAGAAAATTTTTATTGTTGGCCTTTGGAGTAAGTTCAAGACATTTGAAGACCCACTCAGTATCCGAAGCATCTTCTATTTTTTCTTCAAAGCATTTGACCTTCACAAAATACATCCATCTGTTTCCTGATATTTATTGTTATTGATGCTTGTTGATACAAATCAGCAAGCAGGGCACTATAAGTACATAATGCACAGACACATGCAAATCTTGATGTGAACCAGATGTGATGTGAACCAGATGTGATGTGAACCAGTTAAACAAAGTTAGGTAAATATATATATATAATACATGTCTGCTTTTTCGTCTATGGCCACAGACTTTTTAAGTTTATTGCAATGCAATTGCAATTGTCACCAAAACATCGCTAGAGAAATTGTATCTTTGATCTTTTTGATCTTTTTCCATCCCGTCATCCATAGGTGGGTTTGGTTTGTATACGTGTATACCTTACCAGCATCTTTGGTTTAAACTTCTATGACTATTAGTTTTGTAATTTGTTGGATTAGAAAGTGAGGTCTGTAACAAGCGAGGAAAGGAGCATAGGGGAAGGCTGTCATGACTGGGCAGACAGGGAGCAGACAGCATAGGGTTAAGTTTTTCGGTCAGAAGCGAGCAGAAGGGAATGGGGGGGGGGGGGGGAAGGGGGGGGGGGGAGTAAGGAGGAGGAGGTATATGAGGGGCAGAAGGAGTTAAAAAGATCAGGAAGAGGAAGTAAGGGTCTTTTCAGAGAGAGACATTGTACAGGGAAATTTTTCCCACACTCCCTCCATCTTGTTGTTAGTTTGTAGAGCGTTGGTAAGCAGTCTGGGTTTTGGTTGGTAATTAGTATGGGTGGTTGAGGTCCTCGAGGGGAGTGTGCTGGTTAATAATAATTATGGTTTTAGGGTATTTAAATTTATAGTATTTTGTTTATGCTATTGTGTTGATATTTTGATTATATTTATGTTATGTTTTATACTGGGTATTTATGTGTGTTTTTATATATATATATGTTGTTAAATGGTTATTTATATTGATGTTTTGATAAGTTATTTAGTTATTATTTGTTAATAAAAGGCCTATAGACCGTTTAAGCAACACGTGGCGTGACTATGTCTTGCCACAGTCAAGTTTTGAAAAAACACTATCAGGCTTTCTGGCCTTTTTTTCAGAGACTATTTTTTTTTATGTTTGGTACTTTGGCAGCAGCTGGGTCCATAACCTGATGAATACAGATCTGATTCTTACCTCTCTTTTTTAACAAACAACAGAAACAAAGAGAAATGAAATTACATCCTAAATATGTAATAAACAAGCATTATGCATCTAAAGACATGATAGGAGCCAAACATTAATACCAGACAAACACATTTTGGGTAGGGACCTGTGAAAGTGGTAGTAAAGGACAAGAAAGAGCAGCAATACCTCTAAATACAAAAATAAAGAAAGTCACATGTACAAGCTAACAAACACAAGGATGGGCAACTAGTGAGTGTAGCATGAATTGCCTTCAATCAGAAATCTTACCTTTTCAGAATGTATGCTGATGCCCATTATTATTATACAATATTTATATAGCGCCATCATATTACACAGCACTGTACAAAGTCCATAGTCATGTCACTAGCTATCCCTCAAAGAGGCTCACAATCAAATGTCCCTTCTATAGTCATATGTCATTATTACAATCAGAGGTTCATTTTTGGTGGGAAGCCAATTAACCTAACTGCATGTTTTGTTTGGGATGTGGGAGGAAACCGGAGTACCTGGAGGAAGCCCACGCAGACACGGGGAGAACCTGCAAATATACAGATAGTGTCCTGGCTGGGATTCCAACCTGGGTCCTAGGGCTGCAAAGGCAAGAGTGCTAGCCACTGAGCCACTGTGCCCATAGACATGTATGAAAAATCAGCCTTTTTTTAGCAAGTGGACAGAATGTTGAATTAAGCTTAGCAATGGGTTCATTTTACCTTGGGCCCTGGGATGTTTTCAGTTAACAAGCCCTTACCAGTTTAATGTAATCATACATATTTTGGGAAAGGGGGAGATAGGAGGGGATGACAACCGGAGGAAAAAGAGCAGATGGGGGAAAAAATGGAGGATAACGAGAAAGAGAGGGAAGGAAGAGGTTATAGCCAAGTTAAAGAAAGATACCATAAATAACTCTTCTTGTCCTGACTGGTCTCAGAGGGGTGGACTCTCACATGCTTGGGCAACCATAAAGTAATATAAATGCAAAATTGTGACACCAGAACACCCATAGCAAAGAAAAAAAATGTTACAAACTGTTCCTCGTACTGGCTGAAACAAACACCAACTATATGAATTAGCCATTTTACAGACACTTTTCTGATTACTGGAACGTTTAAAATCTTTTAAATTAGCGTACATGCCAAAGATGTCCAATTTAAAGCTTCTGAAGAGTTTCCAATGTTGCAAAGACAGATGGAGAACCTTGGGAGTTTTTCATGACAAATTGGCAGAGCTGGAATATCTTCGAGAACTTTTTTGGCTACAGAAAAACTGAACTACACATGCTGTCCTTTAGGTATTTGGCTTTAACTTGTGTAATTTGTTCCATAGAAAAGTAAAAAAAAAAATACCAGTCCTCTAGGGTCCACAGGATCAGATTCCTTGAAAATTTACCATTTACCAGGTGCACATGAAGGCTGAAATGAAGACAGAAAGAAAGAATGTGCTAATAAAACTTCTAGAATTCTTCTCATCACACCTTAGATCATGAAGAGCCAATGGCAATATCAAGACAATTCAAGAATCAGACAGGGAATGATGATCTGTATGTTGATTCATAATAATAAATGAAGTACATCCTTACTACTTCTATTGGAATTAAAACAATAAGTTTTAGCCAGGTGCTTCTAATCAGAATAACTTGATTAACTAACCATAAGTAAGTGTGCTCATCTTTATTAAAGCAGAAGTTTTCACAATTATAGTAAAGAAAATCGAGAGCTACATATTAGACTCTGCAGGCCTCAGTTAGCTTATTAAATGTTCATGTACGTAGTGGCTCCTCCTTCTTAAAAAACATGCCAGCATGACATAGGTTATCAAAGTTGCATCTAAACAAACCACAAGAGTTCTGAAACAATTTATTTTAGACATTGTCAAAGTCAGGACCCAAACCTGGTTGAAATGCTGTGGTGGGACCTTTAAAAGGAGAAGAGTGATACCAGTGAAACAAAAGTGGCACAGTGAACATAGCCACCTGTTGTATCCACAAATTACAGGTGAAGATAAGTGGAATGTTTCCACATAAAGAGCCAGTTAATTCTGTTTGTGGCATAGACCCCAGCTACCTAACTGGACATGGGCCCTAAAAGTGGGCTCTTAGTCTTATACTTTTTACTTTACAAAACCAAAGAATATTAGGAGTAAATCAACTATTCGTGACCCATAATAGCAACACAAACTGAATTGAAGAATCATACTGGACAAAGTGCAAGAAAAGTTGTTTTATTAGTTTTCTCATGTTTGGAAAGCATACTTTTCTATAAAATAATGTCAAATATATATATGATGTTGTATTCTCTGGCTTTACAGCAATCTCACATTTGCAAAAGTATCATGAACATTTATATTCTTCTTATGTTTTGTAATCCATGCAAGCTAGTTTTTTATTTTAATATCCCCTCAAATCATTATAACATGTTTAGGTTTTTGTAGCAGTTCACCAAGCAGTTAGTATGCTCTCTCATATAAACTTCTACGCCTATCCAGACACCACGACCTAGTTGCGGAGAAGATGAATGTATAATTATAAAACCTCAATTTCCTTGGAAGACAATGCTTTAGGTTACCACAGCTTAAAATAAAAGACATCATAACCACATATTTCTATATAGATCCATACATACATTACCAAGTCATTATTGTGTGGTTTACATTTGTCATTGTTCATTTTTATTTCATGTATACTCTCTCATATATATTGTTTTTACAATCGAGACGATACTGGACTTGAATGAGTTTTGGGATGTTAATTCATTCAGGATGTATAATAAAGATGTATTATTTTTCTCTGTACTGTTGACAATATATTTTTTATTTTTACCCTTCTGAATAGATATATGTTTTGGTCAGTCCTTTGCCTGGGCTTTCCGAAGTCCTGTTTACTTTTCATAATGATGCTATGCCAATATTGTGTCAGCTAGCTAATGGGAATTAGATTGAGGGAGCAGTTATTCAGTTTATCACACCTGTTTTACATTTATACGAGTCTGTGCTGTGGTCATGGAAACTCTGCAGTCATTTGCACTATAATCTACCTATGAGATTTTAGCCTCGGCCCTTACTCCCTTAAGGTCTATTTGACAAAAAAATGTGTGTTAATGTCTCATAAAGACATAAACCCATTTTATGTCTTTATAGTATCTTAATGCAGGACCCATGTGTAGAAGTCGTGCTTTAAACCAGCAGAGATATTCCCAAAGGATTTTTTTTGAAAATAGCTTTGCTCTTAGTTTACAGCATACATATTCAGCTGCAGAATAGAGAAAATTACTTAAAAGCTGCTCCAACAATAATTTCAAGTCAACACTTCCCTTTTCATTTACTTCTTTAGTTAGAAAAAAGGATTTCTGGGGAGCATGTTTGGAGCAATGCATGTTGGCAGCCTGATTCTATAGTTCTGTGGTTTCTTTAGCTATACCAGTAATACTGGGCTCAAGGTATCATAATCATGAGTGCCTTCACCAAAGAGGAACTAAAGTAAATCTTCTAAACAATCCTTTTCTAATTCCCTTCTTAAAACAGATGAAAAGTTCAGAATGTCCCGCTTGGAGAGACGGAGCTTCTAAGGGGCGCTATGGCTTGCACAATAGTGGTGTGAGCCCTGAGAAGGGCTAAGGCGCAAAATCTAAGCAGTAGCCTAGACTTTTGCAGAGCCTCTAGAAGAGAGGATGTTGCTCTGCAGGCTGCTTCCATGTTGTGATCCTTGGGAACACCAGGGTGGGCAGAATAGAGTGTGTTACTGAATCATCAGGCAGGAGAATAGTCAAAGAGGACCGCGGTGAAAGCAAGCAGCAAGCAAAAGAGCTCAGAAACAAAGCCAGCGGTCAACCAGAAGTCCAAAAAATAGACACCAGTGATACAGGGGTCACCGGAGACACAGGGGAACATAGGAGACACAGGAAGAGACAGGAGGCACGGGTGAAACAGAGGTCACTGAAGACACAGGGGCACTTTGGAAACACAAGAAGAGACAAAGGGCACTGGTGACATGGGGGTCACCAAAAACAAAATGAACATCAGAAGAGTACAAAGGTATAGACAGGGAACAACAAACTGGAAACAATGGGTTAGCACAGGAACTGAACTGGGAAACATTCAATTAACTGACAGGTGAATAGGAAACTGATTGGCACTAGTGAAGACACATTGCCAAGGGCTATTTACAGGCACCTAAATTGACAAGTGGGAGGGGAAATAGTGATTAAATCTGGAAGAGCAGGCATGCCCAAGGTCATAATTGTCGGCATGTGCAGGAGCGAGGCGCATCCTAGACTTATTCAACTCACCTGAAATCTGCAGCCACAAAAGAAAAGATGGAATATCATAAGTACTCACCACAACTCACTAAGAGAGACCTGACTATTCATTTTTAAAAAAATTAAAACTCTGCATATGTATGTTTGTACAGAAATTAAACCATTCTACCCACACATATAAACTACAAACCCCAAAACAAGCTTAAGAAAACCCAAGGGAATGAAATGCCCCAAATTTCTAAACATATTTTTTATTTTTATCAATTTACTATCTTCCCCAACAGAAGAAGTTGGCTGAACAATTTTGAGTTCCCATCCCTTTCCCTATAAAAACTCACTCACACCTGGACTCAGAAATATTAAATAGTGTTAAGTCTCCAAAATCCTCTACAACCTCTGTCCTGGATTTTTTCATTTTCTCATATAATGAAAGAAACCTTCATATTTTACCAAATTTTGCTTTGCATCTTAAGTTAGATATATTACAAGGTATCTGAGTGTCACCTGATCCCATCTCAATACCTTCTTAGCAAAATGTGGCTTTAAAAATGAATTTTAAATTATATCAATGTACTATACAATTCATTTCACCATCCATATATTCTCATAGAAAACATACACTCCAATCTCAAGCCTCCTTTTCTTTGGGGAACCTACAATTCTTCCTAGAATTTTACACAAAGGGTAAAGAATTTCCAACAAAATAACATTTTTATCTCAACAGAAAAAAAAATGTTGCAGGGATGTGTTAAGTTGTACTTTATTATCCATTATAAGCATATTAGAACTTTTTCTTGCAAGAAACATGAAAAATTGTAATCCTAACAGGATGTGAAAGGGTAAAACATTTTCTTGTCCAGACTGTCATGAATTTAAAAAGCTAGCGTCTTTTTTGACCACATTCATATTTTTCAATATTTTTGATTGAATCCAATGTCACACTTATATCATACATCAAATGACTTTTTGAATCTGGTTAGAAAAAAATAGAATGACTGGCTTAAATACAGTAACCTATTTTGCAGGAGATAAGAATGTGCTGTCTTGCTTTTCAGTCATTTTCAAGTTAAAGTATCACAGTTATTATTTGCCCAAATAGGAAGGATGCTTTAGTATAAAGCAAAGCTAACAGAGCATTTTAGGACTAGACACTTTGGCTGGATCCATCTCATAAATTGCTTTATTAACCTAATTTGTGTGCTGGATGGAAACAACACAGTTGAGAGATGAAAGAAGTGGTGGTTTCATGGCTATTTTACCAGCAATTCACCATCTGTTCTGCCAATGGTAAAATCAGCAGGATAATAACAGACATGCTTAAGAAAGGGAACACTGTCTTGTTGCTGATAATCTTTCAGCTGTAAACACTTTGGAGAACACATCTGAAACATCATGGTGTAAACTGCACTAGATAACAAAACGGCAAAAAACAAATGCTTAAACCTCGTAACAAATGTTAAAATAGTTGTGCATTAACATAACACAGTAAGAAAAAAACAAGTGCTTGGAACAATCAAGAGGATAATTAGTAGCTTTGGCTTAAAAGAATGGTTGATAATATTTTTAAGTATTTTTTTAACTCTTAAATGTTAGAAATGATGGGAATGCTCATGGATAGGTTCAAACTCATGGTGATTTTGTTTAAGTTAAAGAATTCCTGGTTTCTTCTGCATATCACCAGTGTAGAGAGTCCAGTCATTAAAGATTACAACGTTAATTTAAAAAAAATGTTTGTTCTATTTGTTTCAAATGAAACAGTGGGACCCACTTCTGATTAGTTGCTTCAAAGGCTTTTTAATGTTACCCTAATGCTGAATGATAGAATTAATTTAAGTTACTCCTTTCTTTCTTTTTAAGGCAGATCTATTCTAAAACAAACCCAATGATTTTATCCCTGAGCACCTTGACAAGATGATTAGCCCTACTAACAGTTAAAGTGCTGATAAGAATAGATGGGACAATTTGGGGAGTCATTTCTTTCAACTATAGAAGCTTAGTTGCCACCAAGACAGGTATTAGCACTAGGGAAAAAAAATAAAGTGGAACTAAACCCCAAATTACTCACCTGATTGTATTCCATCGCAGGGAGCCACCATCTTCCTATTTCTTTGCTTCGTCCTTGCAATCTTTGGCCATCTTTATTGGGCAGGTGTGCGGGAGTTCATTTCAAAGCAAAGGGAGGCTTTTTGCTATAAACCTGGAAATGATGGCAGTAGGGACATCACCTGTCATTTTCTCCAATAATGACCTGCCTGATCATGTGACCTTAAAAGTGGAACGCTAGATCCACTTCAACTATAGTTAGTTTTTAATCTAAAAAAATTTTTTTTGCTGACATTTCTGCAATCTGCACCACCAATTCACGTGTTCATGGGATTTTCACCTCCTGCTCAATGCACACGATGTAGCTCACACATTGCCTTTACTTTGTCCTTTACCATCTCTACAGCTTCTGTTCTCAACAAACTACTAGATGATACATCTCTTAATGTTTACCTAACGATAGTAGCTACATCTTCTTCTCTTCCACTGTGACCATCATGACATATAAATTTTACACATTGGATGAGAAATTCCCACTTCTTCCCATCCCATCCACTTCTTTTCTTTCTACTTCCTTACTGTAACGATACAGTAACTCATTTACTACCAAATACCATGGAAGAAATGATCACACTTCCTTGTCACAGCCAGCTTTGATAGCATTAGTATGTCAAAAAACAACTGCTAAACTAAAGTGTGTGGCTTTAAGCTCTGGATGACTCCTCTGTGGTACTTTTGTAACTAGATCCATAACAATATGGAATCCTACCAACACTCTACCCGAGCCTCACTTTTAAAAAAGGTGACTGTCAATATCTTGGTAATCAGCCTCTGTGCACGCTGACCGCAGACAACACCAATAATAGTGTGAGCATGTATCACATTACCATCCTAGCAAACATTGGACGTCTCTTTCAAACTGTTCTACTTGCAACAATCCAAACTGTATATGTCTGGGGGTTTCCTAATATTACTGTCCTTAGATATCCTCTAGGTTTCATGTAATCCAAAATATTGTTACTTTCTTGCCAAGTTGGTAGAAGGTATGGTTTCTTCATATCCTTATCCATAATGTTTGTGTAAGGTTAGTTAATGTCGCGCAGACCAAATAAATAAAGTTACAGAGCCAATTTGTTATTCTTTAAAGACAAATATTAATGATTTTAGTCAATATAGTTTTTATGGATGTAAACATACCATTTTCAACATCTGTTTATAGGTTTATAATTTTTATTGTAATTTATTGAGGTTTTTGTAATGCAAAACAGAAGAATAATAAAGTACCAATACATCCTTATGTAAAACCTACAATTAGTTTCACATCTTATTTTACATATAAGAGCTGTAAAAAAATATATTACAATATACTAATCGTTATATCTAAAACATAAATTTTAAACCATATGAAAACTGTTAGGAAACTGTATTTTGGAAAAGCAATAGAACTTTGAGTTTTTAGTGCTTGTAATATGTTCTTCTAAAGAAAACATACAGTAAAGCATACATAAAACGGATAGTGCCAACTCTGTGACTCAAAAAATGTGCTTTAAAGCAACCAAATCTAAACATTTTTTGTTTTTATTACTGTATTTCCAAGTTCTTTGGCCCTCCATGGAACAGATCTAATATATCCTTGCTTAGGATACTACAATGAGAGAATCTGATTTCACCTCCACCTTCAGGAAGTCTTGGAGTGGCTGGTCAATAAAATATTTGGTAACTTACTAATGCTTCTCTGGACACATGAGGAGAGACAAAGTATCCACTAGATATATAACCTCCTTGAACCCATATACAGTGTATCAGACTACCAATAGGAGTTGCACTAAAAGTAATCAGAATAAATGCCACAAATCCTTTTAAAAAGAGTTATATTAACCATATTGATATGCTTAAAAAATATCACTGGTACACAAAAAATCATATGATATGTCACACAAAAGTAGCACAGAAAAGTACAATAGTTTATACCTTGAGATTTTGGGGTAACCAATGTTGGTAAAATTGATAGGTGCCCAGAGTGTGAGATGAACAGAGCTTAGGAAAGAGCAAAGAGGTAGAACCCAGGTGAAAAAGAGAGGAGAGGTGTCCAGTATTTTGGGAGACTAGTATCTCACTTTCTTATTCTATAAAGAAAGTCCTTGATAAAGATGGATACCGCACCCCTAAAACAGGGGTATGTCTTTCCTTCCGGAGTATTAGCTTTCTGGTGTGTGTGCACTGTTTTGAGATTTCATTTTGCTCTGCCCTGAATTTCTAAGGCTCTTATAGAGATATGGCAAGCACTCCCTTGCTACCTGTAACATATGGTATGTGACATTTAGCAAACAAGACTAAACAGGGTATACTCCAAGGCCATAGATGACAAAAGCAAAGGAAGATATTCTATCCTTTATCATAATACGGCTTAAATGAAATGTAATATAAATGTCAAGTTCAATGCCAGATTTGCAAAGAAATCACCTTGTTTCCCTACCATTATTCATTTGATTTATAGTGGGTGGCTCATGTAGTAATGACAAATAATGTGATTTGCAAGCACTGAGAACTGACGTTCGAGAATTCTTGAGATCTTTTGATGCTTTGTTCCCTTTTATCATTTACAATTGTTTAGAATGCTTTGTCTGTTTACAGCACTGATGTAAATTATTTTGTAGGGGGTCGATGGGGTGAAGTGACTCATTGTAGACAGTATATTCAGTGCTGTCAGTGAACATTGCTAGAGCTGAATGCTCAATACAAGCAGTCATATTAATGGAGTGTGACAGGAACAGGTGCAGAGTGTTTTTTGTTTAACCATACAAGGGAGGCAGCAGGTTTAGTATCAGGGAGCAGTTACAATGTAATTGCCCTTTTAAAACATTGTTATGAGATTGCTGAGTTTTATAACACAAACCATTTATCTGCTAACATAATGCTGTAAGGGTTACAACATCACATTCTTTAAACAATTCACTCAATCATTTTCCCTTACTGGCCTGTGATAAGGACATAGCAGTCCACAGTAATTCTGTAAAAACATATCTATCCATATTGTCCCCAAAGATACTTCACTTTATTCTTAATCAAGATATATGTGCAGTTCTCTTTTAAAGAATCTCCAATAGGCTGCCTAAATAGAATAACTCAAAATATTTTATTTTATTCAATGTCTGCACATTTATATCTGGTATATTGTTTTAAATGTTTTTTTTTTTGATGCACTTTTTAGGTATTTTTGTAAGTTAAATAAAAATTACATTTGTACTTTTTGTAAACCATAAAAGGAAATAGGGAGTGTTGTAGAAAATCATTAAACCTGCAAATAGAAATGGTTTTGAGGTCCTTGAAGGCACTATAAATGAAAAATGATTTTGCAGGCCAGTTTCCTATGCTAGGAACCTAGCAAATACCAATTAACAGTTTTCAAAGACCAGGAGCAGTACACAGCTACTATAATATGTATGCTCTTCTTTCACAGCCTATAGTCCAGAACAAGGGTGCTTTATTTATTTTGTTAGGGCCTGTTTGACAGAAAAAAACAGGGGTGTAGTCACCAATGTTGCTTGTAATTTCCCTGCAGCTAACTTTCTTTTCATTACTAACTTAGTATTAGTAAACTAAATAATACTTAATATTAGTGAACCAAGGTAACAGTAACATGTATGGTCAACAGATGGACTATATAAAAAAATCCCCTTTTTCCTATTAGTTGGCATAAAGTTGTATTCACAGATCAAAGACTAACCTATAATTCTACAACTTCTACAACTGCATCCAAAATAGGACATATGTCTAAAAATGACTAAAATTATGCTAACGTGTAAACCTTCCTGGGACCATAGGCCAATGGCTCTAACCTTATGACCTGTAGTTAACAGCAGGGAACTGGAGCTACTACTAGAATCTTTATTAGAATATTTTATAGTCCCAAATACTTCATGTATTATATGTTTTGAGTGTATCAGATCATTTTGCAGTTAGCATTTACTTGGATCATGCAAGTATCAAACCATATAGATTTGTGCTTGGCTTTAATAAATACTTCCACCCTGAGAAACTACCTAGTATCACATGAGTTATAGTGAAGTTGTGTGCTACAACATGACTTTGAAATTATACTTTTAAACTTTTTGTCACATAAAAATATGCTGAAATAGTATTGTAAATTCAAATAGAAACTAAAAACTGTAGACTGGGATTGGAATTTAGATTTCATTGCTCCTGTAATAATGTGTATCAATATGTGGATTCCAGGCCCACTTCAGAATTATAAAGTCTGAAGAAAGTATCTAACTAATCGCAAAAGCTTGCATTTTTATTAGCTCAATTGGTCAATAAAGTATATCACTTGAACCACAAGCTTTCTACTTATTACACATTATTTCCATATCAGTGCAGACCAAAGACCATTATTGTGAACCAACTCCTTAAGCTAAGGCACATTAAAACATACATCTGATGCCAGTGGGTACAAGAACAGATATCCCCAGAAATCTACCTGTGCACAGTTTTACTTTATTTTATATCATTCTAACTTGATGGAAATTAAAGTGAAAACATTTTTAACGAAGAAGACGTCAAATGTATCCTGAGGTTTATGGAAAATGAAAAATTAACTACAGAGGTTTTAGCAGACAAAACAAAGTTCCAAAGTGGCAAAAAGACACCCATGATACACTCCTCAAAATTTAGAGTTTAAAGTTTCCACTAGAGAGGTGGTTTCTGCCATGGGCCCAGAGTTTCTACTTAAGTTCTGATTACCGGATATTACACTAAAGTTTTCACATTCACTTAGGTCACACACAATTCTCTTCCAGTACTCCCTGGTAATATAAATCCCCATCTGTCAACACAGTTAAACTCTACACATGAAGTCTAATCTGACTGAGGCTTACTCTTTGGGCAGGTTCTGTGGTGCAATGAAAAGGTCCAAACAACCTTCATTTTTATTCCTGAGCCAGGGACCCTAAAATGGTTCCTACCAACCATTAGTTGGCTTGAGCTTCTTTACCAGTACCCTGCCCATCTGTCTAGGTAAACAAGAAACCAACAACAGGGGAAGTATATCACCCATCCTTGCATTCTTGTACAGCATGCTTCTTGTAAAATAAGGGAAAAAAAAAAGATTCATACCAAGTCTGGCATCTGTTTAGTGGTCATTTTATTTTCATCCAAGATTCACCTGACTTTTATTAAAATCTTACACATTTTTCGTTATTCATTTAATTCCTAATTGAACCCAATGTGAAAAACATGCACCTTTTAGGTAATAGGTGGGTCAATCTTGGGTAAAAACATTTATAAATAGACCCCCTATGTAATATTTTGTATGTATGTGTTTTGTTTGGAACACTTTCTGGTTGATTTTATTTTTTTCCTCATTTTTAAAAGCTTTAAAAGATTTTTGTAGATGAACTAAAAGCTTCTATATAGAAAGAGGAAAAATCAATACAGAAATAAATTTCAACCTAAACTAGCAACTAAAGATCAAAAGCCAATCAATTAAACTGCTACCGCTATCTGCTCTTTTACACTAAATTAAACCAAAATTCAAATCCCTAACCATTTACTTCCACCTTCCGGCATAACTCCTGAAGACTATTTTGCTTTACAGGTTTTGAGTGCATGAGAAAGTCACTTATTTCAATATTGGACATTAATAGTGTTCTGTCAAATATTTCCAGTTATCAAGGAAATGGAAATCAAAGGAAAGTGAGCAACATCGTAGCTTGGTGTAGCACTGTGGGAATGCAGAAATGGCTCCTGGGTTTATTCCCCATCAAGGACACTCCAAAAATATTGTATATATTCTTCTCTTGCTTGTAAAGGTTTCTTCAAACTACTTTGATTTTCAAACACATCGGGGTCTCTTTATTAAGCAGAATTACTGCATTATAAAAGATTTCCTTGACTCAACTTTAAAGTAACACAAACTGACCCATGAGTGCTTGTGAATCACAACTGCTCTGAATCATGCAGCTGTATGTAAATTTGACTTGTGCTATTGAACTTTATACTTATTAGGCATTTTTAAGTAAGGCTAGGTTTGAAAAACACATTTAATGGGCCAGAGCTCCACATGCTCTCTAGACATTTAAATACCTAAATGTTGGTGTCTACAGCTACCTATACTTAGTAGTGCTTTATCTACCCCTGGGAACTTGTGCTAAATATTGCTGTTTGCCTTTGTTTAGACATTTCCATGGTACTTGTATGAGTTCATATTGTAACAGTGCACCAATTTTTAAATCTTGCTTGAGAAACCTTTTAAAATTTAGTACAATGTGATTTTTTTTAGCTGTCTCTGTTATACTAGTTCTCACAACTATATCTATGTACTCTGACCACTTGATTGTCTTTTGACCAAAATTTTTTTTCTTAGGATACGCTTAGTTCACTTAGTTTACTTAGTTTTCTTACTTTATTTTGTCCAATTTGTTGCAGGCTTTCAGCTGGAACCGATACTCAGATTGCTTCCCGGGAATCATTTTCCAGCCCCACCCCTAGCAGGGTATCCTGGTACTACTGGGTGGTCCCTAAATTTTCCCCCTTGGTCCTATTTAGGACCCACATTTGTCTTACAGGTTAAACAGTTTGTGCCCACTATGATAATTAATACTCAATATTTCATAAATATACCTAAAGAAAAATAAAACATACTTATGCCAATACATTTTTAGAACTGACTACGTAATAAAATACAAAAAGTGGTTTACGTTAGATCTGTGAATATTTGCTTTACCTGCCCAGTTTTTTTTCTTCAACTCTTTTACAAGTTCTTTTAATTTCATTTTTTTCCGTTCTTGCTCTAATAAGTTTTGATACTAATTAGTATTTACTCACAAATCTTTCTCCATCTTTCCAAAATGTCAGTCTTCCCTCCTATGACCTCTCTTGTCTTGATTCATTATATTCCTGCTCATTTTTTTATATCCAGCCATTTTAATATTTGTGTTTTCTCTCCTTAATAACCATCCGGCATTCTTCATCATACCAATCCTTCCTGCCTGCCTTTCTTTTTAACATTTGGTATGATCGCTATATTACAAGTTCTGTTCTTAACGTATATCATCGGTCCCTCTCAGTCCTGGTGACCATTGTCACTGGGACATATAGTGCCAGGATATCTAAAACAAAATGGGTAGAAACTCTATCTTTTGAGCTACTGTTCTTCTCCTGTTGATCTTGTATTTTCTCTCTTCAGATAAGCTTTCTAGGTCAGCAGAACTGAAAGAATAAATGTATAGCTCATTCAGCAGCAAGCACCAGGGTTGGGAAAATCTTTACAGCTAAGGCTAGCTTAGGTTAAAACCACAGCTGACCTTTCTGAGAAACAAACACATGGCTCAATGTGAATAAGTACTTAGATATGTTCCCTTGTACCTGTCTAATTGCAACCTCATTTTGTTTTTTTTAGTTTATAGAATGATTGTTCAAAAGTACATGCAAAAATAACTGATATCAACTCTATTGAATAATAGGCATGTACAGTGCTGTAAATAAAGTTAAAATAAGTGAGATATAAATAAAAAAAGCAAAACTCACAACACATGAAATAGCATTGATCCAGTTTAGTGTTTCAATACTTTACCTTCCCATTTATAGCCCATACACATCTTCAATTATATTGTATGAATTGTATGACAGGAAAGGGAACCATAGTGGTTTACAATGTGTTAAAGAGGAATTACACTCTACCATAACTTACCATAAATCTGCATTCCCTTTATTATTGCCCATATTGGTATCCTACCTGTAGTTGTCCCAAAGTAATGCAATCTGTGAAAAAAAAACACAATACCTATTTCACAGGATTGTAGTGATGAAAACATCCATATGCCTGGCATGGTAATATTTTGTACAGAGGGTGAGCTGTACATGTCAGAAAAAAAATACATTTTGTTGCCTATTGTTTGATTAACCCTTTGTCATAGTATTTAAAAAAAATTGTTTCTAGAATCAATAGTGGTGTTGCAAATCTATAGGAACAGGGACATGTAATTAGAGTTCAGCTTTAACAATTCATTTTTTATGGTAATGGAAATTATTATCTAGTTCTGGCACAATGAAGTAAAATCTGGTAGAATTGGACAGCAACATTTCTTGTGTACAAGGACTCCTATGTGTCCCTTATGTTTAGAGCATAGCAATGTCCAACTTCATCCAGTAGAATTACACAGTAGAATTTATTTTCTTGCAGAATCTTTTTCTGACTTAATTTGACGTGATTTGTCAAAATTAAACTTGAATTTAAACTAGGTTGAACTTCTAGGCTCAGCAACAATATTAAAGGCCTTTTCACTGCCCAACAAATGCCTGTCTTTAGATTTGTGCTCTGACTTACCTTTGTTCACATCAGAGCTGCTTCTTTAACCTCACAAGTCTATAAGAATGTGAGAAGATAAAGGAGGTCAGCTACTGGTAAAATGTACCTGACTATGGATTGTAGATCACCTCAGAAGTGTCTCAGAGTGAAGTCAATTCTGTAGATGCCCATTAAAGAGCATTGGATCTTAAATTAAGCTCCTTTGTTCTTTAAGTTCCTAATACAGAGGTTTTGGCCTAAAAAGAACACCATGGGCTGTCTTTATTGATTAATGAATATGACATTTCCTGAGGAAGAATCTTCCAGGTTCATTAGTTGGAAAGGCAGTAGTGGATTTTCTGCCTGGGAATGTTTCAGGGAATGTCAGATTCACTGCTTTATAAATACAGCCCCATGTGTTCAAAGCTGTACATTCTTTACTTACAGAGTCTGCAGTGGCCTTCCAAGCCCTAAATCCTCTCTCCAGGATCTAATACAGAATACATTATTGGTTTTGTATTGGTTTTGTATTTTTATATTGGAGATAGATTGGTTTGAGCAGTGATGTTCAGAGTAACTGCATATTACATTTTTCTTTCACCCCTTTCAGCTTTTTTTTACATTTTGTTACCTTACACAAGAGCTCTTGTTTTATTCCTAAATAAATTGGGCAGTCAGTCTGTGTTGGAAAAGTTAATAACTATTAATTAGATGATACATTTGCTAGAAATGAGCATTGCATTTGATAGTTAATTTACCCTGGTAAACTGCTCCACATGTTTGCATGTTATATACTTCCAGCGATGGTCAAACTCTTCCAAGTTGTGTTTTATACTGACTACAGAAACAACACAAATGTGTAAAACTTGGGTTCACAGCAAAAGTTGACATACTACCATCTGTGTGAGATTGGGGCCAGGACTGCTAGGGCTTTGTTTCGAATGTGAATAGTGGTCAGTGGTCCAGTTGACTGGTGGTTGTTAGGGGCAGCACCATAAATTACTTCAAAGACTTGAAAATTGTAATATTTAAAGGAATTAGCAGTAAAGAATTATTTGATTAGTATTTTTGACATTGAGGAGAAAGGTTACCTGATTGTGTCTGTACCTGCGACTGTCTTTGTGAGTACACAGAGCTACTTTAAAGGGGTGCAAATATTGAGGGTGCACACTATAATACATTAGATCTAATTTATTTCATGTAGCCCACATTTTTTGCTTTAAATGAACTAAAAGCCTACCCATCAACATGGAATACTTCCTACAGTCTGCTGACATCACTGGAGGTTGTCCACAAGCAGTGTATGTGTGCTAGTTCTGAACGTGTATTTTTTTCCTAACTGCGTGAATCATTTTATTGATTTCTGTGTAAGAATAAACTTGTAAAAAGGTACTCCATAAATATCATTTTTTGTCAATGTAAAGAAAAATACAGCAATTGTAGAGTTAAAAGTCAGTGTCTGTTGTGTGTCAAGTAAAAATCATACAAGAAGAGCAAGTTTTAATATGTTTGAATTAACAAGGAAAAAAATCGGAGCCAGAGGCCTCTGGAAACCCAGGCAAGATTGAAAAAGCTGAATATGTGTTAGATGTTGCTTTAAAGTGTTGGTTGAAAGGATTTGCAGAGTGAAATTTGCCATACAGAGAACCCCAGTGGGACAGCGGAAAAAAAAGAACGCTTTTCTTTCCTGTAACCGTAAGGTCAGTGAATTCAAGAAAGGAGAGGTGTCTTATTCAAAGGACTTGCAGAGATGCAGCTAATGAAGGAGGGAAACAGGCATAGGACACAATGAACCAAACTCCATTTTTTTTTAATACATTGAAATATAGATATTAAAAACAATAGGATATGTAGGTAGCAAGCAAGCGCGGGACTAGAAGTAGGTTAAAAAAAAGCAAAGCTAAATAAATGAGAACAGGAAAAAAAAAGTAACATAACTAAGTGGTCAAAAAGAAAACATTTTTTTTCAAATCAGTACAATTTATTTCTGCCTCCTGTGGCAGGAAACCCTTTCTATGTTGCTGTTTTCAGCCATGAAACTAATGATTTATTGTTTCTTCCTGTAGTTTTTCTGCATTAGTTGCAATTAGCTATGTCATATATAGGGAAAAACACTCAATGCTTTTTAATGTTGAAGCTACAAAGAAAAGGTCAGCACAGGCATGTAGTTCTGCTGGAGGATTTCATAGAAGAAAATTGAATATTCTTGATTTTTAAAACTGAAGGACGAAATACGCTGAACTAACTGGCTCCCTTATTCAAGTTGCAAAATGATAGATTTAGCATCCCAATGAATTAAACTATATCTATTATTTTTTTCCACAAAATGTGTTATTTATACATTTTATATATTTGTTTATATCTTATATATATTTTATATATACTTTTATTTTAAATATATATTTATTAATCCAATCATTAAAATCTCATTTAACTGTGTTTCTGAGATTAAGATCCCCTTCCACCCCTCTCCTCCACCTTTTACAATCAACTGCTCACCTACCCACCAAAAACCACAGTCATAGGATGCTCCAGCTAGATAATCTGCCTTCCTTAGTTTATGTCATGGTGGGGTACCTTCTCAGTTCTTAGTATTACTGACTGCCTGCTGTGAAAACTTCCTATTGGTTGCCTGTGTTGAGGTTCTTTTCTGACTATAAGATGGTTTCAGCATGGTGGGGGGGGGATTCAGGCAGCTAATTCAGTCACCCCTTTATCTTTGGTTTAGCAATCCTCAAGAAAGGAAGTGACATTGAGGAACCTTAATGGCAGATTTAGATGAGGAAATTAGTATAGGATAGTTTGATCCTGTGGGATGGTTAAAGGGAAGTGAAGGATTTTTTTGCCTCAAGATAGGTAAATGATCTTTAAAAAGTACACAACAATTATTTATTCCAGTAACATTTATACAATTCCTATATATATATTTCCAGTTACACACATTCATTTGTTAAACATTTATTTAGGGGTAATGAAATGAGCAATGGTGACTGATATTGACCAATATATCTGAATTTTGGGTTGAAAATAAACAAGAGTAACTGAAACCTGACCTGGCTTTGTGTCACCCAAATGTGGAATCAGATTCCCATTCCCCAATTGTAGATATTTTTTTGGAAGCAACTACTTATGTCTTTATTTATTTTAATGTTCTGCAAATGAGCAACACTGACTAAAATGGCTTTGGGTTACCCATCTACAATATACAACCTGCGGGACTGACAGCACTAAACATGGTTTCTACAGTTCCCTGCTCCTCACCATTTGCACATGGTGAACAAAGGCAATATAAAAAAACCTGGCTTGTAAACTAAAATTTTTGTGCAAGTATCACCATTGTTTAGGTATAGCTGATCTGAATGTGCAATGTTCTGCCCCTGCCTATGTTTTACTTAAAGGGGAAGAAACTTCCCCCAGAGTGAGGGCATGATACCAGAACCCGTCCACTATCCCAGGTCTGAGCCTGCAATGGGAGAGTGGGTTCAGTGAGACAACCCGCCCACCGCTCTTAGCCTGCAGATCCATACAGGGGACAAGATCCATGGGTCTGGCCCGTGTGAGGTCCTTCTCCTGACCCTACAGTGGGGGGGGGGCAGACCGGTCAGAGCCACGGACCACCAAAGAATTCTTTGCAAACTAAGACTGGGCACGCATGCCCATTCCCGAAAAAAAAAAATGTTATCACTCGTGCCCACCCTAATACACCCCTGGTGTACAGGAAAATTCCTAATACTGATGGGGTTATATATACAAAAACACATCCACAGAATGAGAAATCTTTGGGAACAAAATAAGGATCTACAAATGTGCTGCTTTGTTTGAAGCTGCCCAGGATGAAGAAACCGGAATTTTAGGATTACATGATCTGCTTAGTTACTTTGTGTGCGATTCAGTAAGCTAATACTGATCGACTATGAAGGAAACTTCATTACTGAAGTCCATGCCCTAAAAAAACTACAGTAGGCAGTTAGCCATCTCTTTACCGTAAGAAGACACAACTGATGTAAACTCATTCCCAATCCAAAAAGTGCTTTATATCCTCCCTTTCTAAGGCATGGATTGTAAGTGGATAAAAAAAGACACTTCAGCAATAAATAAAATGATTTCTTCTTCCAGGGAAAGCATACTTAATTTCTTTTAATTCTTTGAACATGTTAAAATCTTTAAAGTTGCATGAAAGAGTTTAACAAGTGGTTCAAAAAGCCAAACTATGTAATCGATTAGCAGTTAATTAAAAAGCCACTCCCAAATTAAAATTGCGTGATCTGAGGTTTGGCTTAACTAGTATCGATCTTTAGATTATAATAAGTATCAACATCTATAGTCATTTTCTAAATTAAATATATAGTGAATGTCTGTTAGCAAATTCTTTGGTTTTCGGGTTCTCTAGTTAATGTATCAGGCAAATGTACACACTGTATGCAATATTAAGTTATTATTTCACAATCCCTAGCAAACTTTTCTGAGAGGTAACAGAAGACAAGTTTTAAGGTACAACAGGTATTGATCATGTGGGGTCACTACTTGTTTTCCCTTTATGTTTACATACAATGCCCCTTGCTACTCTATCATACTGGTTCACATTTTTTGTCAATCATTTTTTTAAAATCATGTATTGCCTCACCACTTAACAGTATTTATGAGTTTGCACCAATTTAATATTAAGAATAGATATCAACCTGCACTGAACATTAGGTGCATTCATTCTTGGGTGTGACAGCACCAAATGTAAATGCTACAAATGAAAACACAGTAGTCTATTGTTAGAAAGCAGTAGGATAGGTCCTGATGTCTCCAGTTCATTTTTTATTTGGGGTTATCATGTACATGTGGACTGGGTTGCTTGTTTTGGTTTGTTAAAATTGTGCCATTCAGCTGGTAATTTCTGTTATTTAGCTGTGTTATATTCTAATAACCTAGCAATTGTTTCTTTTTAGACATTTTAAATCCAGTTTTTCCTTTGTCAGACTTTAGAAAGTGAGTATTGAGAACAAGTTATACATTACACATCCAGCCTGCCTTTGCATTTGACAGGCCATGGATTTACTGATAAATGGGCCTCCCAGTTATTGGCTTTTCCTTTGGGGACATTATTTTAATGTGGCTCATGATCAATTCCTCAATCAGCGGCATGAAATCCTGCAGCAGAATTCCTCACCTCTTCCTCCATCATGTGCTGGTGATGCAGCCAAAATGTCTGATTTGTCTTGAAACAACACCAGTGGCATTGTATAATTGCACTGCAACACAACATCCTGAAAATGCTTGAATCATACGCTTTCAGAATATTTGCACACTGGTAAAATGCAGCAAATATATTTTAAACCAGGTGAAGAAAAATGAACACAGCTTTCATATTGTATGATAGCTAGGACTGATTTAGCCTAGGGTCAGTCATTGTTGAAGAAAGAGGGTGGGTGAGGGAAATAACCTGGCTGTCACCACTTGAAAAAATTGGTGGTAGAGTGGGATGACATTTCCACTGATCATTGTGGGAACTATAACTTTTACTGCTTTTTAATCTTTATATAGTGTAAAAGCTTACTTGTATACAAGGTTTCATTTTGACAAGTAGGAGGAAGCTGCTGTTATTGGATCATATCCCCTAAATATTCCCCAGAGGATCATTACCAGGAAGTAGGAATGATAGTATGTTTTTCCTGTTACACTTGTGTGGTGTATGAATGTGATGCACATTACCAGTCCAAAATTACAGTGCAGTCTTTCTACATGCAGGTCCTCCTATAAAAATCTCCCTGCATATCCAGTCCTTCCACACTGGGGGTGAATTACTAAAGCACTTTAGGCTATTTAATTACCAGTTTGAATTATCACCTTGCAAAGGATAATACTTAATGACCGTTGTGATTGTTCGGTTTGTACAGAACACCCAATCACTTGCAAGAAAGATCTGCATTTTCCTTGCACATGATTGGATGATTGAAGTAAGCAAGGCCTCATCGCATTTTCGAAGCTAAATGAAAAATCCCATGCACAGGGATAATTAATGTTGCTGTATGAACAGCCTAAATTCTTTTAGTATATCAACCCACTGCATTTCTGTTGTAGGGCAGCCCTTCCATATGATAGGAAAATGTACTGACCCCTAGAACCTCCTATACAAAAAACAGGAAATAAAGTCACCAGCATAGTGTTTTCATTGAACTTGCTATCTCCATGTACATTTACCCACTTCCAGTTCACCCAGGTTAATGTGTGAATCGAGAATCACTAAATCTTTTTTTTTTGGGTTTCAATCAAAACATAATGACTAAAAACCAAGCCAATTTATTTTTGCTGCCTGTGTCCTGTTGGGGAGATTTCTCTTAACTTCCACTGATCAGGATGTAACAGAAAGTAACAGGAAATCTTTTAAAATTAAATAAATTCTTCCAAATTAAAAAAAAAATAATTACAGTTTCCTTGCACTTCTAAACTGCTTCCTAAGGTAAAACACTATAACTACAGCCACCCATAGAGAAGTAGTGGTGGTGCTACAGTGAGCATTTCAGTACCATCAGCTGCTAGGAAAGCACAACGTCGCCAAATTACCACAGAACTTAAAAAGATATACAAATTATATTTTGGCTATCCACTTGGTGACTAGGATAAATCTTGGGCTCCACATGTCGTCTGTCCCCAGCTGTACCAAAGGACTGCGTGACTGACTAAATCGGCGTAAAGCAGCAATGCCAATTGCAATCCTGATGTGTGGAGACAACTGCGAGACCATCTAATCAAATGCTATTTTTGCCGCATCAAGAAAAGTGGATTCTCAGGTAAAACTAAGCACAAAATTGTATATCCCAGCCTCTATTCTGCAAATTAGGCCTGTTCCCCATGATGATTCGTTGCCATTTCCGGTATCGCCACATGATGGACTTGCTTCTGTAGAAGATGATGAGGAATGCGCTGGAGTTGCAGCCAGTTACAACCTCGAATCATCTGATCCTGACTACTTGGCCGATAAAGATTCAGAACCTCAGAACCGGAGACCTTTACACAAACAGAGCTGAATGATCTCGTTCGTGATCTAAATATTTCCAAGACAAAGCAGAACTTCTTGCTTCAAGGCTTAAACACAAGCACTTGCTTGCAAAGGGTGTAACTGTAACTCACTACAGAAAACGAAATCATAACTTGACAACGTTCTTCACTAGTGATGGCTCACTGTCCTACTGTCATGATATAAATGCATTCTTTAACAGTTTGTTACAAGAGCATGTTCCATGTGAATGGCGTGTTTTCACTGATTCCTCTGAAAGAAGCTTGAAAGCAGTCTTACTGCATAATGTAATTCCAAACCAAGTTTACTGATTGCCCATTGCGTTAACCTAAAGGAGTCCTATGACAACATGAAGTTACTACTTGAAGAAATCCAGTATAAAACACACCAATTGAACATCTGTGGGGATCTAAAGGTCACAGGCTTGCTGATGGGAATGCAAGGAGCATTCACAAAATATTGCTGTTTCCTAAGCCTGTGGGACAGCTGATCTACGGGAGACTTATGTCAAACATGATTGGCTACCAAGAGATACCTATAAGCCCGGAACAAGCAAGTGTCAAGTTTCTGCCTCTGGTTGATCCGCATTAAATATTTCTGCCCCCTCTTCATATCAAGTTAGGCTTGATGAAGAACCTTGTAATGGCCATGGGTAAATCAAACTCCATGGGTTTTCAGTACCTTGTTGAGACGTTTCCAAACATAAGCACTGCAAAAATGAAGGAAGGGATATTTATAAGGCCACAGATCAAGTCTGTTTTGCAGGATGATATTTTCAAACAATCTCTCTCAGCAGCTAAACTAGATGCTTGGGAAGCATTCAAGTGGCTGTGTGAAAATTTCCTGGGCAACAATAAGTCTCCTGCATACAAGGAAGGAGTTCAGAATCTTCTTGATTCACACCAGAAACTTGGTTGTCACATGTCATTAAAAATACATTTCTTGCACTCACATCTAGAATGCTTCCTAGAAAATCTTGTTATGGGTAGTGACAAACAAGGAGAATGTTTTCACCAGGACATTCAGTTAATGGAGCACTGCTAGCAAGGTTTCTGGAATGAAAGTATGATGGCTGACTACTGCTGGATGTTGTACCGGGACAATCCAGACAAAGAGTACACAGGAAAATCATACTCTAAGCATTTCTAAAGAAACAATGGAACCTGACTGACACTGTTCAGTAGATCTATACCACAGTGTGACTTATTTTACTTCACAAACTGAAGATGTATTAACATTCACTTCAATAGTCCTTACGTTTTAGTACAAAATACATGCATGTACAATGTTAACTATGATAGTACTAATAACTCAGGAACTGTACATCTTAGGGAAAAACTGAAAACAGATCTGAAATCTGCTTGAAAACCTGATTTAGAAAAGTTTGCAGTGGTTTCTGATGATTATCAAACTAATTTTTGGATTACATTAATTGATTACCTACTGTTTAGAAATTATTTTAAGATAACTAGCAGCACACTAGACACACAGATCACTGAAAGTCATGCTGCATTTTTATTTAAATCCTAAAGAAAATATTGTAATAGGAGCTGCAGTGCAAAATAATCTTTATACTCATGAGTTTTTGTGTTTTGGTTCCAGTAACAAACATTTTTTTTTTAAAGTGCGGCGTGACACCTGTTTTCCTTCACTCGGATACACGGATAAATGCATAGAAGTATATGGTCTTGGTACTATTAGTTAATATTAAGCCCCCTACATGTCCTTGTTTTCAAGTGGCAAATTTTGAGATGACAGGCTCAGAATTTCCCACTGGAAAAAGAAAGACAACTGCTTCCCAAGACCTTTTATGCATGAAGAATAATAAAGACAATGTAACTCCTTACACATAGCAGTACATAAAATGAAATTATTGTTATAAAATGCAGTTCTGTGGAATAGGGGTCATGGGAGGTCTATAGGGTCTTCTTGTTACTAGGTTTGCAATTTAAAGTCTTTAATTCTTTGGCTTGTACACATGTAATCCTTAGCAGCTACTTTTGCATTAAATTATTGGTACTCCCAGAAACTTACATTATGGATGATTTAGTTAGCAGGTTGATGATCCAAATGGGACAATGGTTTTAATTTACTAATGGAATATTGGCTGTATACTCACTAAAATAAATTATCACCTTGTAAAGTAAATAATGTAAAAGCTGTACACTATGACCCAAGTCATCAGTCCTTAACAACACATCCTCAGATGCATACATCAATACTCAAACATGTTTTACCCCTCTCAGGGGCTTATTCATGGAGCTACAGTACATTTAAAAAAATCAGGGGAAAAATTAATGTTAACCTTCTAGAGATTTTGTAATTTTGTTGAGCTGAGCAAACATTTAGGTGTCCAGATGATAATATTTAAGAAGAAAAATATGTTTTCCCAAGGTAATTTGTTTTATGTTTTTCATAAAGGGGAGGGAGTATCAGCACTACAGGCATTTTGTTCAGTCTGGAAAGCCAGCAATAATAACAGAGGGTGAATTTTAAAACTGCTAGGTATGCACATCACCAGAACATTTTGAATTCCCTCTTTTGTTTGGATTTAGCCTTATTTATGCAGAGTTGGTTGGGGGTTTGCACTGAGCATTTTATACAGTGTGGGATATCCACTCAGCACCATTACAAATGTAATAGTATTTTTACTTGTTTATTATTGTCATCCAGATATTTACAGAAGTACAGCTATTTGTTTTATATTCTTTTAGAAACTGTGTTTTCTAGTATTGTGAAATGCATGTTTTGTGAAAAAGAGGTGAGGGAACGAGGATAAGGATTCTAGGCCTCCGCCTACCGAAAGTTCTGATGAGGCTAATGAAGAAGAATCTAAGATATTCCTGTGCACCAACACATTATTGGATACAAAACATCTGTCTTACCTATCCATGGGTTTTACATGGGCTGGGGATCCGAGTTGTTCTATTGCAGTATGCTTTGTCTGTGGCAAAGATTTTACAAACACGGCATCACAACTGAATTTCATATGTGTCCCTTTTTTTGAATGTACATTGGAAACACAAAACAAGCTTTTCCTAAAGTTTATTGGTTAGTAAAAAAAGATTCAATTCCCAAAGTATTCCCAAGCATGATAAGTAGACACATTTATGACATGTCACATGATGTTAAGGAAGTTTTGTTTGATGTGCTGAAAAATAGCAGCTTCTCTATCCAGATTGATAAATCAATAGATATTATCAATGCATGCCTTGTTGTAGCATTTGTAAGATTTGTAAATTGTGATGAAATTTATGATTTTTTTCTGCTGCAAAAAGGTTTCTGAAACAAAGCCAAGGTCAATAAATAATGTTTTGCATAGCTGGAGACAAAAGGCTTGTCTTGGAAGGGGTGTGTTGGCATCTCTGCTGATGGTGTTCCATTAATTGTTAGCTCTATGAGACACTTTGGAGCTATTCTAGAAGGAAAACCCCAATATTGTCACAACACTACTTTCTTTACTGCTCAAGTCAAAAACTCTGGGAGGTAAAATGATGTTCTGTATGATCCAATAAAAGTAGCTATTAGGGACCAGTTCACTTAAAAGTATTTAAGAAACTTCAAAAGCTTTGTTCTCTTCATTGGCTTCCATTTTACCTTGGAATTAAATTCAAGCTCCTGTGCTTTGCCTTCAAATCCCTCCACAGTTTTTGTCCTTTTTTTTTTTTTTTTTTAAAGAGAAATGACACCTTTCCCTTTAAACTCATGAGTCTCATGAATGCCGCTTCAACTACACAGCACAAACAGCTTCTTCCATGTCTATTAGAATAATTCTTTGTAAAACTTGTGATGGATAACTTCCTTTTGCTTTCTTTTTTCACACCTAAAATGTAATTAGGGTATTTAAAGTGAATATTCAGTTGTACTCTAATTATTACAATGCTTTCGCTTGGATTTAAAGGACATGACAGTTTTGCAGATTTAAAGAGTATCAATGACTGTTAAAACTAGATACAGATCCATACTCGTAAGGTTTTCACAAAGTAAGCAGTCTGTCTTTATATTGAGTTTAGTCCCAGAACTGGTTGAAATTTGATCAGGCTGAATCAAATTTTAATGTGAATGACTGGAAAACATGACTGACAGCTGATCAAATAGTGGGTATTACTGGAACCTGTCTATCTTTCACTTAGATATGACTTTCATCTGTTTTTCTATTCTATTTCTGGCATTCAGCTGGGGTATCCTATGCTATATCTTTTTACCATCTTTCTATTCATATGCTTGGACAGGTATTAGTGATACTCACAACAGTTATCTGACCTGGTAAATTCATATTAACCTCTTTTCTTCAGGCACTATATGTCTGGATTTCTATTTTTCTGCATTAACAATACACTGTGTTAATGGTAAAAAGAAATATAAACTCATATCTCTTGGACTGTTAGCAAAGTATACATTATTTTCTATATAATTAAATAAATCTGTTCTAAACATAAATCCCATCTTTCCACAGCCTTTATTTCCCAGATAAGTTATATATATTACAAACTGTAGATTACCTTTCAGGTAAGCACATTACTACACTCTTAAAGTGGACCTTTCCTGTGAACAAAAGGGTGGCTTAACATTGCACTTCGTAACAGCATATACGCACCCTAACTCGCTTCTACAGTAATCCATACAATCTATGGATAATTGAAAATCCATAAAATCTATGTATTTTGTGAAAAAACAAATTAAAGTAATGTCTTGTTAGAGCATTTTATAGGGCTATATACAGAACAGAAAGTGTGTTCCCGTCTTTCTAGAGTAATATCTTTACAAGAAAGGCTATCAGTTTTCTCTATATTGAACTTGCGCATGCAAGGTCATCTTATAAGGTCAGGGGCTCACTCTGCCTGTAAAAATCATTGCCTAATATTATTTGAAAAATGTACCTGTAAGGGAAGACATTAGATGATGTACTCATAGTCTACTGACATCACCCAGACAAATGTAATATCCTGCTTTTTCCATTAAGAAGAAGAGCATACACTCTCTCACTTGACTGGAGTGTCTTCTTGCAAGTTTTAGTGCAACCTTAATCTAAAAAGATGATACCAATGATCTTCTTTCAGGACCTATTTCACAAAGATGTTTTAATTATAAGTACTGATGTTTTACATCTGCTAGTTATATCACTGTCAGCATTATTTTTAAGGGCCGCCATGATAAAATTAATATAAAAATAAATTCAGAAATAATACAGAATAGGTTAGTAGTCCCTACAATAACACTAACAAGTAGGAATATACGCTATTTGATGTGGTGATAGAATCCAAATTCTTAAAAAAAGAATGATATATTAGTAAGTAATATAACTTTGCCAACCCACTATAACTTTGTTGCCAATATCTACTCTGCCAGGAGCATGTGTTGCAACCCGTGTGTTCCCCTCACCCAAAACAGAATGGTGGCCCCTTGATGACTTGAAGAAATACTCAGCCCAGGATCACAGCAGAATAGAAATGGACCTGATTGACCATATACACAGCCAGGAGACTTAGCACTGCACCTGACCAAGCCTGACTTGAT
>NC_092865.1:35819248-35861687 GCF_032062135.1 Pyxicephalus adspersus | reverse complement strand
TTTTTTAGTTTTTATGGTTTCTTAACCAAAGGGAGAAAGTAAATATAAAGGCTTGTTACATAATGACACACAGTTGTTGGCATAGCAAATGTCCAGACTCACATAGCCTAAATCAAAGATTTCCCTGGACGATGAGAATTATTTGTAAAAGAAACCAAATTTACAGAATGGTTTATTTTGGTATTTTAACTGCCAAAGTGTCTTGAAGTAAACGTAAATAAATGTTCTAAAGACCTATAGGGGAATAATAAAAGGTTTACCCTCATTGTGAGATTCAGCACAACTATGAAGAGTTATACTATTATATCAATACTGCTATCCAATGGCCACCTAACTAGTTATTTTTGGCTATTGCCTTTCAACACGTACAGATGACTTAAATTCTATGGAAACTAGGCCTATGTGTGGTGGTCCTGTTTGGAAGAGTAGAGAGAAAACGTCTACTGTTTGATTTGATAGGACACTGATTAGAGAGTTTATGCAACTAAAATATAGAATGAATGGTAATTGGCTATTCACTAGGATCTTGGATATTTGTATATCTGTGATGTATCACCTCATAGAGAGCTGGGGCTCAGGTGTCTCTACATTTGTACATTAATGTGTTGTAAACTTCTGAAGATTCTACCTTGAATATTGACATCTTCTTGAAAACGCAATATTTGGAATCTTTTGTAAAGCAGAACTAGTTTTTTAGACAATATAAACAAACATCAATAGCATACTTAAATTGTAACAAGTAAAAATCTGTAGTGTACCTTTTTGTTTCCTTTTTCAAGACATTCTTATAACAATTCTTTATATGCTTGGGCTTTAGAGTTTCTTTGGGCAAGTGAAGCCGATCTGCAGTAAACTTCCACCCATTCTCTCTTTTGACCTATAAGCTTTATTGGCTTTATTCCATGTCATTCACCTCCAATTACAGCTACATACCCAACCTCTACAGCAACGGCAGGGCTCCACAAGAAGAAAACTCTGTAGTTAATAATGTGAAAATCACTTTTAAGATAACCAAAAGCTAGTACCATGTTGAAATGTATGTGGCAGCTGGACACTCATCATGAAAATTGGTAAAAAAGTTTTGATGTTTAGTTCTGCAATAAAATAAGTATTTTTATTTCTTAAAATTTGAAAGACCGAAGAGCTACCTAGGTTTTTACTGCTGTGATACTTATGGGGACACATGAGTATAATTCAAGATTTTTTTCCCCTCCAAATGCCATTAGAAAAAAATATACTCAGGTCAAACCATATATATATATATATATATATATATATATTTACTCAGGTCAAACCAGCAAATGCTGCTGTGTCCCCATGTAAAGTGTTTTACAAATATCAGAAAAAATAAACTTAAGTTTGTTACACACTTTACATGAGGCCAATCTACTTGGACAATAAAGCACAAAATAATTTTAGAGCAAGTGACTCATCATATCAACTCAAATGTATAAAATACTTGATTTGTTTATTCAATTCATTTTATTGGAATTTCAATTGATCACTGTTTTAAATGTAAGCAGTGATTGCTGCATTTTAGGCCTAGGTTTATAGTTCACTCAAAGCATTTTCCTGTATTTTCAGATAAAAACAGGCACCTAAGTTTATATATAGATTGGTTTATATCTGAGCATATGCAGGCAAATAAAAAAATGCTTTTGGAGTTGCCTTTAGAGCAGGGACAGAAGGAAAACATTAGAAGAGATACATTTGTTCCTGTGTAACCTGTCTTCCCACACTGAAAGCTTGTAGTCCATTACTGTGTGAACATCCACATACACTAACTGTAGCTAACCCTGGCTGCAAGCCCTTACCCAACCCTAGCTCCCCTGGGGATAAGTGTTCACCACCAGGGTTAGCTAAAAATCTGCTTTATTATAATCCAGATAACTTCCTCCAGGAATCATTCTATTTAGACTCAGATAACAAGAGAAAAAAAAACTGAATAGGAATGTATGTCTTCTCTACTAATAAAATATACATATATAAACTTGGGTGTCTTTACTACAAAATAGTGTAGAAGTTTTAAAACAGTTTATCTACTAGCTTTTCTACTAACCTTTCATACCTTATACCTTTCATACCTTATATATTCTGATCTTTTTTCACCACAGTGGCTGCCTGCCAAATTTTTTAGGATCAGTTAAAGGAAAGACTACAGAAGCTACAATGTAAATGAAGCCAGGAAATATTGTTTGACATGTTCACTGATTAATTCATTGTAACAATATTATGTTACAATTTATTTAGGCTAATTTTTTTTTTGGTACATATCATCATTTAAAGCAACCTCACAAGTTTAAAAAATGGTTCCATCAAATATAAAAAGGGTTGCTTTTTAACCCCTTGTTAACGCTATCCTAATTAACTCTGTTTAACTTATCTCTTCCCTTTTACCCTTTTTGGATATAAATATATATATATATATATATATATATATATATACAGACATAGGTTGAAAAAAGACATACGTCTATCAAGTTCAACCACTAGGGAAATAAACATATCCCAGATTAAACACTATACATAGTTGATCCATATATATTTTCTATCACCCACAGGGATTGACCTTTCTATTACAAGATAGCCACATTCCCCTTTTTTTATAGCACATGTCTTGGATTTTCTGTGATAGCTTTTTTAAACAGGTAGGGAACACACCCTAATGTTATTTAAAACAAAATAAATTGCACTTAAAATATAAAAACAAAAAACTGCTCAGATGTTACAGCACAGAGACTCCACCCTGGCTTCTTTAAAAGCTTGACAGCAAACAGGAGGAAAAAGGAAGGATAGCCCACCAGAACACATAGCTTTGTTGGCATAGTCGCATGTTTTGTAAAGCAGCATGGCCTAGCAAGACCACCGGGGGAAGAAAAAGAAATAATTTGGGGGGCATATGACTGGAATCCACCAGATGTTTTTTCTATCCCCCTACCCTGGACAGAAGCTCTTGCTACCTTTTTAGTTTAGTGATTCATTTTACTAACACTTTTTACACTTACATTTGGTTCAAATCAAATTTGTTATTGGGACACACTACACTATTTGTGACATTTTCTTTCCTTGCCAGGCTTAGGTCTCCTCCTGTTGCAAGAAAATATCATGTAAAGCCCAATAATGAAAGACTTTTGTAACGACAGTATGTTCTGGCCATCTGATAATAGAGAGAACACTCTCTAAGGATGTGTGACACCATTTCATTATTTAAGAATACAAAAGTATAATGCACATGGTTTTATCTTTGCTCTGCTCTTTCTCATCAATGCTGTTTGACCTTTTTTAGTCCAAAATGGTCTTTTTTTTGGTGAGTGATGAGCTAATTTGAGGAAATTGGATTCTCATGTGTGTTTTGGGTTTCTGGAGTACTATTACACTTTAGAATTCAACGCACAAAAGCATTACTTAGTATAATATTTAATGTCAGTAAAAAGTGTGCATTTTTGAACAGCTGGCTGCTTATGATTCCTAATTGGATTTTTCATTTGCTAATAGCAAAGATTTGCATACTAACTTGAGACTTTTCATATTTTGTATTAGCCTAATTACATAATTTCCTAAATTTGGAGTCTTTAAAGTGTAAAGCCTGTGTTGCTGAGCAAACAAGAGGACACCCTGGATTATGGAGATGACTGCTTATACCTTTACTAATAAAGGTAACAGTACGTGCCCTGTTACATTTACAAGTTAACTTTAAAACAGAAGTAAATCTGCAGGCTGCTCAGAATTTTGCCATAATATGTTCAGCTTATTATGGCATACTTACCAACCAAAGCTCCCCAATCAGCACTGTGGCGATGCTGATATCTTTCATTTCTCTGATATTTTCTCTGGGTTTCAAATCTTAGACCATCTTCATGGGCTAGGTGGTGATGATTTGCACATTTGTTACTCAGTATATACAGAACAAAAAAAAATGTCCTGGCAAGCAGGCAGAAGAATCTTTTCTGCCAGTAAAAAAGCCTGCCTGTTGGGCTTTATTTCCTAATAGAGTTTGCCTAATGGATTATTTCCTAGACTTTTTCCCTATGTTCTCTGCCAAAATAACATTACCTTTGTTATTACTTAAAAGGCATTGATACAGGTTTTGTAAATATATTCTTTAACTATAATGGCCAAACGGCTTTAGTGAAAAACAAAGCTTTCTGTTAAGAATTGACGTGAAAAAGATAAACTAGATGCTTTTGCTGTAACAAAATATCTATCCCCAGTGAGTCAGGCAGAGAAATGTCACACCTGCTGTGTGTATTGTGTGTGGTGTGTCAGGCACAGTAGCAATGGAATCTTGTGCACAGGAGATGTTGGGAAATGAATTTTTGCTTCATAAGCCGTGTTATTTTTTGCTCTGGGGCTCCGTATGGAGTCTTTTTGTTTTATTGTGAAAAGAAGTGCGGTGTGCCACGTAATGCCAGGATAAGGGGATGTGGGATATATATATATATATATATATATATATATATACAGACATAGGTTGAAAAAAGACATACGTCTATCAAGTTCAACCACTAGGGAAATAAACATATCCCAGATTAAACACTATACATAGTTGATCCATATATATTTTCTATCACCCACAGGGATTGACCTTTCTATTACAAGATAGCCACATTCCCCTTTTTTTATAGCACATGTCTTGGATTTTCTGTGATAGCTTTTTTAAACAGGTAGGGAACACACCCTAATGTTATTTAAAACAAAATAAATTGCACTTAAAATATAAAAACAAAAAACTGCTCAGATGTTACAGCACAGAGACTCCACCCTGGCTTCTTTAAAAGCTTGACAGCAAACAGGAGGAAAAAGGAAGGATAGCCCACCAGAACACATAGCTTTGTTGGCATAGTCGCATGTTTTGTAAAGCAGCATGGCCTAGCAAGACCACCGGGGGAAGAAAAAGAAATAATTTGGGGGGCATATGACTGGAATCCACCAGATGTTTTTTCTATCCCCCTTCCCTGGACAGAAGCTCTTGCTACCTTTTTAGTTTAGTGATTCATTTTACTAACACTTTTTACACTTACATTTGGTTCAAATCAAATTTGTTATTGGGACACACTACACTATTTGTGACATTTTCTTTCCTTGCCAGGCTTAGGTCTCCTCCTGTTGCAAGAAAATATCATGTAAAGCCCAATAATGAAAGACTTTTGTGACGACAGTATGTTCTGGCCATCTGATAATAGAGAGAACACTCTCTAAGGATGTGTGACACCATTTCATTATTTAAGAATACAAAAGTATAATGCACATGGTTTTATCTTTGCTCTGCTCTTTCTCATCAATGCTGTTTGACCTTTTTTAGTCCAAAATGGTCTTTTTTTTGGTGAGTGATGAGCTAATTTGAGGAAATTGGATTCTCATGTGTGTTTTGGGTTTCTGGAGTACTATTACACTTTAGAATTCAACGCACAAAAGCATTACTTAGTATAATATTTAATGTCAGTAAAAAGTGTGCATTTTTGAACAGCTGGCTGCTTATGATTCCTAATTGGATTTTTCATTTGCTAATAGCAAAGATTTGCATACTAACTTGAGACTTTTCATATTTTGTATTAGCCTAATTACATAATTTCCTAAATTTGGAGTCTTTAAAGTGTAAAGCCTGTGTTGCTGAGCAAACAAGAGGACACCCTGGATTATGGAGATGACTGCTTATACCTTTACTAATAAAGGTAACAGTACGTGCCCTGTTACATTTACAAGTTAACTTTAAAACAGAAGTAAATCTGCAGGCTGCTCAGAATTTTGCCATAATATGTTCAGCTTATTATGGCATACTTACCAACCAAAGCTCCCCAATCAGCACTGTGGCGATGCTGATATCTTTCATTTCTCTGATATTTTCTCTGGGTTTCAAATCTTAGACCATCTTCATGGGCTAGGTGGTGATGATTTGCACATTTGTTACTCAGTATATACAGAACAAAAAAAAATGTCCTGGCAAGCAGGCAGAAGAATCTTTTCTGCCAGTAAAAAAGCCTGCCTGTTGGGCTTTATTTCCTAATAGAGTTTGCCTAATGGATTATTTCCTAGACTTTTTCCCTATGTTCTCTGCCAAAATAACATTACCTTTGTTATTACTTAAAAGGCATTGATATAGGTTTTGTAAATATATTCTTTAACTATAATGGCCAAACGGCTTTAGTGAAAAACAAAGCTTTCTGTTAAGAATTGACGTGAAAAAGATAAACTAGATGCTTTTGCTGTAACAAAATATCTATCCCCAGTGAGTCAGGCAGAGAAATGTCACACCTGCTGTGTGTATTGTGTGTGGTGTGTCAGGCACAGTAGCAATGGAATCTTGTGCACAGGAGATGTTGGGAAATGAATTTTTGCTTCATAAGCCGTGTTATTTTTTGCTCTGGGGCTCCGTATGGAGTCTTTTTGTTTTATTGTGAAAAGAAGTGCGGTGTGCCACGTAATGCCAGGATAAGGGGATGTGGGGAACAGAGGATTGTTTTGGCACAATTTCTGACATGCATGGAAAGCTTCCTAGGCCGTTTATTTCATACAGTTCAGATTCTAATCGGGAAGCTGGATAAGAGACCAAAGTTTGTTTGACTCTTCTGCTTACATTTAAATCATTTATTAGCAGATCTGTCAACACTTGGATTTTTATTGTGGTTTTCTGTTTTTGATGTAAATGCTTATCTGTTGCTTCTATTCCCTTCAATTCCTGAGCTGGAGCTGTTCATTTGGTCAGGTGCTGAAATGTTGGAGTTCATCTGCATCACCACCTGCTGGTAAAATTTGATATTGAAAAAAAAAAAAAAAAAGATTTTTAATCAGCTAAACACAGAAGAAAATGTAAAGAAAGAAAAAAAAACGTAATAACAGACCTGCATTTGTTTATAAACTAAAGAAAGTTGTAAACCATTGTATTGTTTAACAAATATAAAAAATGTGCAAGCTATCATATTAAACAGGAAAGTAGATACAAACACATTAAAATAGAGCTAAAGTTCCACTTTAAAGTTTGTATGATCAGGCAGGTCTACAATAATTACATGACTGAGCTATGTTTGCACGGTGTTAGCTTTAGATGCCGAGGAAACTTGGCATTCCTGAATTCTCTTGCATGTGCTGGGATGATGTATGATTATGTCATCCCAAGATGGCCAAGCAAGATGGCCGAAGATCATCCAGAAGTGGAAGGTTAGAAGGAAGATGGCAGCTGGACAGGTGAGTTTTTTGGGTTTAATTCCACTTTAAATGTTAAGGCTAGTTTGCTCTAACTAACCTTGACGTTTAACTAAGACTAAAAGGAGACTAAAATGTAAATTATTATTAAATATAATGAGTAACAGGCTTCTTACAATATGGGTTACTCCGGGTAGGGCTTGTTTTAGGGCAGGGCAAAGTAGGCATCTGCCCAGGGCCACCACCATCTACAGGGCTCCAGTTGACAAAACTGAATGCTGTACATTTGGGGTAAATCCCTATGTATATATACCTTAAATGTTTTCCCAGGGCCCCATTTTGTCTTAAACTATTCCTGACGCTACTTAAGAAAATACCAAGTAAAACTCTCATTCTCAGACTCGCAACTGGGCCAACTTATCTATGCTGTGTGAACACTTTATACATAATAATAGTAAATACAGTAGGTATTGAATTTCAATATAATTATCTGCACTTGCAGAGATATGTGCTATTAGAAACAAATGAAGGAGTTATATAGGACACACAGAGCAATGTAAATGTATAGAGTTGTTTCCGTGCCTGCCTAACTCATAAATGAAAGGGTTAACACTAATAATTATGTCTTCCAAAGTGTTTATCAGGAGGGATTTTTTCTGTTTCTAAAGGACTATGTTTGAGGAGTCAGATCTTCAGAGCCCCAGGCAAAGCTAAGAAAAGTATTGTGTTGAGAAGCTCAGCTAAACAGGCTGTGGGACTGTGTGTTCTGTCTTAGAAATACAGTTCTTTCATTTTAGGACAGTTTGTGTTGCAAATTTTATCTACACAGAGTATGTGATGTGCATTAATCTTCATTCTTGTGTTTTTATATAATAAATAGAAGTATGTGGGGAAATAAAGTTATTGCTGAATTTTCTGATTAATATCCGATTTAATATATATATATATATATATATATATATATATATATTTTTTTTTTTTTTTTTTTTTTTAAGTAATCTAATAAATCTATTAAAAATGTATTTATGTTATTTATTCACTTAAATATACTTAAAACAACTCTATGAATTAATATTATGATTAATATTATTATATCAACTAAGTATTAAAAATACACTGTTCCATGCAATAAAGGTATGGAATTCTCACTTCTTTTGGTATTTAGTACTACCATAGGATCAAGATCCTAGAAGTGTCAATTTCTTGGTATACCACTGTTTGCTGTAGTACTTGCTGCTGACCTCCATGTCCCTACAACACACAGTAATGCCTTAGGACTGATACCATGAGTACAACAAAGGTCAGGAATTCAATAAAAGTCCTTAAAAAATCCTAAATGTCTACAAGGCTCTAGAGGGTTTTCTGATGAGTATCCTATTCAATGCAGGCATCAAAATAGGAGAGTTTCCCATGTCTTCTTTGCAGATAGTAGTTTACATATGTATTATTTATCTAATATATCTAATATCTTTTTTAGCAACAAAGTGGTTTGAAATGCATTACATGCAGGTAGCGTATGTCAACCTCCTATAATCTCGCACACACAGCAGCAGTCAGACTAGAAATCCTTTCACGTCTCTCTTGCTTTAAACAATGTTGTCAATCTAACATTGTGAGTATGCTTACAGGAGGGGAAAGCACATGTGTTTTTGATGAGGCTGTATTGCTTAAAGCAGACCGAAACTAATATCTTTACGTTACATAAAAGGGTAGGCAACCCTTTTGTATAGGGTAAAAATTACCCTGAGGAGGGGGTTTAAAACCTCTCCCCTTTCTAACTTGATTGTCACAAAGATACAGAATTGGAGTACAGAGCCTCATACTGTATGTCATGGATCCCAGGAAGCTTTTGGCTGCTCCTCCTGCACTTGCCCCATGTAGGGCATGCACAGAAGGAGCTGTTTGTTCAATGGTGTAAAAAAAATGTCCATCACACACATGCGTAGTGAGATAGACACTCTTTTTTTTCCCCCATCTATGTCACCTGATCTTGCACCTGCACAGTGTGAGATTGAGTGATGTATGAAGAAGGTGGAAGAAGGGGAAAGAAGATGGCAGTGCCCAGGACAAAGAAGGATACCAGGACGATCCTTGAAACCTTCAGAGGGATCGACGAATCTGCGAAGGTAAAGGTAAGTTTTTTTTTTCAGTTTACTTTTGCCTAACTACATTTTAGTCTTGAGGAGATCCAAGACTGCAAGACTAGGGAAACATTTATAAAACTTTTAACAGTTCACATATGTGTATGACAATTGCTAACAATTGAGCCAAAGTAAAATAGACTTAACTTTTTACTTTGAATTATAAAATCTTTACATGGAGAAAGTGGAAAATATATATCTTAATGGATAAATTCTGTCATTACTGATGTTATGTTTTTTCAACAGAACCTGTTTTCAAATGCAGCCGATTTATAGTTATTATGATGTCCATATTGATACATACAGTGTATTTTGTGAAATATAATTAATTTGAAGACAGACAGTTATAGATAGGTGGTTTAAAGGGAAACTGTTTTAATATCTTCTTTTATACATTCATGAAAATGACCAAAACAATCGTAACACTGAATGTGTTCTTTTTTCACCTATTTAGCAACTTATGAGCAAACTTTGGTCTTTTATTTCTTTATCGAATACATACTTCCAAATTTAAATAGGCAGGCAATGTTGCCAATAAATAATCTGGCAGGTTTTCAGAGAGACAGTCACCAGTCAATGAGAATGCCACCTGCTGTGTAGGCAGTACCAATCAGGAGCCAGGTTGCTAATGTAAACTAAGGCCAGCATTCCCATTGGCTAGTGGTTGTTGGTGGATGGGGGTTTTGTGCCAGTGAGAACCCTGTAATGAACCCATCTTGGGTAAGTTTGACTATCACTAGTTGTTAAACCAAACTGGCCCAATCCTGAGCCTAAACCATTTGGACAATATTAACACTCCTGTTAGGTTTTTAAATTGTAATATAAATAAGGGTGTAATCAGGAATCTGGTATTCTTGTTATTCTATATTCTATTCTGCTTAAATCAATAGTGTCCTAACACAGATACCTTTTAATTAATATTTATTTAATAAAATAACAATAGACAAGCATGTTTCTTGAGAAAGTTGCTTGAGTGTGGCTTTGAGGCACCCCATAAATTAACTTCAAAAGACCAGTGCCTTACAACCCAAGCAAATTGCTTATTTAAACATAGAAAGGGGCTTTTGTGTACTTTAAGCAAAACTTTCAGCACTACACATTTATGAAAATGCAAAACCCACTAGAAGCAGGTGAAATGCCGGTCAGAAGAAGGCCAACTTTGGTACATATCCACATGTCAGTGAATTCTGGGTGATCTCAATACCTGAAACGGATGTCCAACTGACACCTTCAACACAAGCCCATTGGCACAGGCCTTAACAATGTGTTGACCATTGTAATACAATTGCAAAGCTTCGTTAATTATGATTTATTTATTAATTTAATGACTGTGACTTTTTACCAATATAAAGACAGCATGGAAACTTTGCTATGTAATATGTTATGTTGTAATTAGAACTAAGGTTAAAAAATCCTTTGATGAAAATCTTCCTGTTGTAAAGAGAAAGGTAGTAGTAAAGCTGATTTCTTGTATTGTAGTTGTGTCCACTTTGAATACTCAATCATGTTCAAACAAAACTGGAATTTGCTTTTCACAATTAAAGATAATCATTACTGAATTTATTGAGTGAAGATTCTTAATGAATTTAGTAAATCAGGCGCAGTATCTTTAATCGATACATACAAGAGCACTTCTCAACACCTTGTTATTAGTTACAAGACTACTTTTCATGTAAACCTGTTCGTAGAAGAATGTCAGTTTTTTTCTTTTGGATTAGATCAACTTAAACTTAAACCACTCAGTCACTGGATTTTGTAAAATATATAAGTCAACTACAGGATAACAAAAAAATCTCATTTAGAATTCATGTAATACAGAGGGATTGGTTTACAAAAGGAGTAGAACATGTTTACTCAAAATAAATATTGTTAGAAAAGTAAATGTTCACTTCACTTATTAAATAAGTTAAAAGTGTGTTCACTGTAATAACTATGTCATGTAAAAAATATCTTGTAATTTCTTACATTTCCCTTATTCCCAAAACTCCTAAAACATTTTATTGGTACATCATATTAAAAAGCAGTGCCCCAGAATGGGAACCACTGTGTCCCTATATAGACATACATCCCCTTCTTCATAAAAGTATCAACATAAATACATATTTGATACATTGCCCCTGATTCATCATTGAAATCCGCGATCGCTGGAAGCGCGAACGTACGCGCGGCCAGCGATCGCGGATCAATGATTTTTTAGGGGAACAGTGACTTTTAATGCATGATCGCCAGTAAAAAGCTGTCGGATAAGCGCGGCTCCGTGCGCGAGCTTTTTCAGTTGTTGAATAGCGCGATCGCGCATGATTCCGGATCGCTAATACGAATGCGCGACCGATAATCCGATTCTGCTTGATGAATCAGGGGCATTATATCAAGTATCACAAGAAATGCCAGTGTATCATTGACGCGTTTCGTGGTGTAACACCACTTCTTCAGGATGAAGCTTAATGAGACCTGAAATTCAGCAAATATAACATCAAATCCAACAAATTTGCTTAATGGTTCATTTTTTTAATTCTTTAATATACTTTAATACTCACTAATAAATATAATGATACAGCATAAAATCAAATTCTAGTATTACTTTCCAAGATTCACACAGGAAAGGAGAACAGAAGGGCAATGAGTGCCAATAAATAGGAAGCAGCAACCAAATGGTAAGACCTATAGAGTGTATTATAGTCAATCATGTTCCAAGGAGCCACAATGTTTGTATTAAGCTTAGACTGCTTAACTGTTAGTTTAAGGTTCTGATTCAACAAAATAGTCCTTGAATGGCAAACAATCAAATATTGATTATAATAGACCTCTCATATCAAACTAGAATAGATATAGTAATCCACCATTAGGTATAAGCACAGGTAAAACTAAAACCATACATGCTGTTAAAGTCCCGTTTCTCTGCACATATCAATTTAGTCTACATTTGGGATGTGGCATGTGGGCATTTCATGCAATATATTGAATGTTCCCCAACCAGTGAACAATTTACTTATATGTACATTTCCCTTATGCCTGAATGGGTAACCCCTTTGTTTACTAAGTTAGCATTCACTTGCAAATTTTACTCACCAAAAAGGTTTATCATTGCTTTTATTTTATTGCTGATTTTACACACTACTGATCATGTCTACATTTTTGTTTGTTAAAAGTTGTTTTATATGAACAGGTGTCCTCTGCTTTGGGCTCATTTAGTCATATGGCCTTCGGATATACACAGGGCATGCATGAGCTTAGCCAGACCTGCCTTGATAACAGTGTATCCCTCACTCCAAAGTTTGACTTTACCAGTTACCAACCACGAGGCCCTCTTGGCCCAATTGGGCCCCTGTGCAGAGACATAGACTTTGCAGGTTGTAAATTTTCTCACAGCACTTTTTTTTTTCAGAGAGTCTATGGGAATTTTAAATTACCTAGGGGAATTCTTCTTTATGTTGCAAGTATTTGGCATTTTCTTTTTTCCAAGTTCCATTAGTAGTATTATGCTTTCATTATTTATATTGTAGTTCTGTTATTAACAACAGGATTTTATAAACATGTTAACATGGGCAATTTAGAGTGATATGAAAGATAAGCTTTATATAGATGCAGTGTTTTAACCTGAATTACATCTTGCTCAGATCTTCTTAATGATTACTGAGTTTATATGCTTTGATTGTAACCCCCAGGGCTGCCTCCAAATTATTACCTCTTAATAACCCTGACATAGGACTTGTTTACCAATGACAGGTAAAATTAACTGGAGAGCATGTTCGCCCTAGAGAAATAAAATTAGAAGCTCAGCAGTTTCCGTGCCTGGGAAAACATCATATAAGCAGAAGCGTGGTGGGTTGAAATAATCGTGCCTCATGCCGCAGTTTTCTCCTATAATATGTAACTTATAGTTGCTTTCTGTATACCCAACCTTCAGCTGCTCAATGCTGATGCATAAGTCTAGGAAAAAAGTTCTAAATGTTTAATATATACATATTTCTGAGCTCTGCTGGGGTGTTGTCACCATTTGTTGTGCATATATATATATATATTTATATATATTGGAAACGATTTATGCTTGTACATTTAGAAACCCACATATATTGGATGATTTTAATCCTTTTTTTTGTTAAAAACTGAAAGTTATTTAGTTGCTACCAATTTTTCTAAGTAATTGCCAAGGTGTCGCCTTACTAGGAAGGATTCGGGTACAAACCTGCTGCTCCTACATGGGCGAGTGCTACAGGGATTTATGTACAAGCAATCAGCTAGGCATCTGCAAACAACAAAACCCCCACACATTACTTTTACTAAAAGTATATTTGATTCCAATAAGTCACTATGGATATAAATGTTTATTTGAGAATGTGAGGTAATGTTTATATTATTTATTTTTTTTAATTTGAAAAAGTAGATATTCTTGCATAAAAATATAGGCTCTATGTTGTATGTTGTCCAAAGGTAGCAAAAATATAGTTTATTAGTTGTTAGTAACATATTACAAACATAATATATAAGGTAGACACTGATTCTACGGTAGAAAATAAAAATAAAAGTAGAAATAAAAAAAATCCTATCATTTAAAACAAAAGGAATTTTATATTTATTTTTATATTTAATTGGCTACCAATGTCAACCATGTCTTATTTCTCCTTTCCTTTTTTTTTTAATACAGATCAATTTTTTAATCTGTGTATCCTTCTGTAATCTTTGTCATCCTAGAATTGCAATACAGTATCCTTGCGGTTCTTAGGATCACCACACTAAAGTGTTCACTAGAAGGATGGGAAATAGTTTATTTCAGGAAATTTTTGATCTTATGATTTACAAAGCAAGGGGACTTATGTGTTTTTGGCAAGTTGCTATTGAAACTCTAGCCCTGGGGCAAGCTGCATACCATTGAGTAAGATTAACTGTTAGTTTGCATTTGTTTAGGGTTTTGTTGAGAACTTTTCTGAAGATGAGCCTCAGTGTGCCCTAAAAAAGACCTGCCATATAGACCCTAAAAAGGCAGATCATGGTTTATGCTAAAATCACCTGATGAAGTCCATAGGCATACATAAATACATTTCTAATGGCTGCTAATGGTATCTATATTCCACAATATATGCAGCAATAGAGACAGCAATTGATGGAGATCTGCAGAATTGTGATTCTGAGTATAAAAAAACATAATAGTGCACACCGAGCAGTCCATTCTGCAGTCCATCATTGCCACTTTGCAAATGGAAAAAAACTAACCAACAATATATATTTTTAAATATATCACAAATGTTATTTAGTTGAAGCCTAATTTCATATGATCCAATTGGAATTCTGCTTTTATTTTGTAGAAGACAGCACACAGATACACCTTCAGCGAATGTTTAATGAATGACATATTTACTGCTTTATTAATAAATTCCTGTAAAAATGCGTAATGGTGTTCCACTAAAACTAGTTCTAACAGAGACAACAGAACATAAAAGAGCTTTCATACTTTTTAGGTAAAAATGCTACACATTCATCATGTATCACTGGCCTGTCATGTTTTTATGCCAAAACATTTGTTGAGTTAAAAATATTTTACAGCATTTACTTCCATTGTTTTTGAGTAGAGTATTATAAATATTGTAATATTTTTACATTTCCTGTACATTGGCTGGCCATACCTAAAAAATATATTTGTAAAATAAGTAAGAGTAATGACTCTTACTGCATATGGTCACTATGATCAGAAAATAGTAGGGTCTTCTGCCCTGAACCTAAACAGGTCAGAGAGTAAAGGAGAGGAATCATTTTGATTTGCATTTTTCATGGTTGTCTTTTTTTCATTTTTGATCTTAAGGATTAAAAAGACTGTGAAATATGAAATTTAGTTAGAAAATATCAGTGTAATAAGATGCATTTCTAAAAGTCGAAAGTGCTCATGATAATCTAATTTTACCAATCCTCAGCATGAGCAATATGAAGATAACCATGGTTTTAGGAACTGCACTATATTACTGCCACTGGTGGGATAATGTGTATAAAGGTGTCTTAAAATGAAAACTGATTGATTTCCTTGTTTTTTGGCAGCTTAAATTGCTTTGCTTTTTTTTGTATATTATTTGTTGTCTGCCACTCCATGCTTCCAATACTTACATTCTTGAGCCTTAAAGTGTCTGAAGCATTCCGAGCATCCAAAACACATCTGGAAGCACAAAGGAGCAGAAATTAGAGAACAATAGCTAAAATAAGCATAGTTGTTTTGGACTTTTCCTTTATGTAAATTAGAAACAAGGTAATGTTAAAGTCTTGCTTGTTACATTGCTGACAGGATACATAATCCACACAGAGGATCTGCTTATGTGAAGCTAACACTGCAAACTTTTTTGTTTATTATTTAATTTATTTATCACATTTTTATTCAATTAAGGTATCAAAATCTTTGTACAGCTCTTAACCTACAATAATACATGGGAATCCCTGGAAGGAACAATAAATAGCAGTACAAGATCTCTTCTTTGCTAGCTGGTTCTATGGTTGTGGTAACACAAGTGTTTGAGTTGTTGAATAGAATGATTTAGAATGTTCCTGCTAACAAGCTATCACAGCAGTATTGTTAATATGCAGATAAAGTTTACACTGATAGAAGTATTGATCAACCTCGGCTTGTTCATCAATCACTGACAGAAAGTACTAAAGCTGGGAAGATTGCAGATGAAAGCATTCAATCCTTGTGTTACTTCCGATTATAGGTAAGACCATTGCAGTCTAACAGTGTTTCTGGAGATACATTTGATGTATGTTAAACAGTAATTGATTTCTACAAACCTGATGCATACCAGATATTGCATATAGTCAGTATAAGGCAAAGAGACTGCATCAAGCTAAAATAATGTAAAATGTGCAAAAGAACATAGTTAATTTGGTTATAAAATATACATGGTTATTATGTTTAACTTTTGCAGCTCCTGTAAAACTTCCTTGTTAGGTAACTGCTGCATAGTTTGCCATACTTATAAATTAAAAATTCTTTAGTGGCTAAAAGGACAAAGTAATTATGTTGATAAAATTAGCATATATTTATTAGGTGTAAACTGTGAATATGTTTAGTTGTTTTTTATTCATTTTTTGGTAAATTTCAATTTTTGATTTTGACTTTGCTGCCTTATGCATTAGGACATTCCACAACCAAATGATAAAATGTTCTCAACACTTTATGTGTATGATGCCTACTTCTACTTTCTATAGTTATTGATAATAGAAACTTGATATTTGAATGTCTACCCCTAGGGATAGCTAGGGCTTGGTAGCACCTGCCCCTTGGGGTAAGGGGGTGGGAAACCTCTAATGACTAATTGGACTGATTTCTAAGTGCATCCTGCAACTGGATTTTGCCTACATTCTTATTCCCATTAATGTTCAATCTAACTACAATAATAAGGTATTTCTTATTATTTAAAAAGCAACTTACAGTACTTAAGTACTTAATTGCCATCTATCACTTATGTACTTATAACATAAGTACTTAGGTAATAGATGGCTCCTATATGTCACCTAAATCCTCCTGCCTATCCCTTATCTACAACTGTCAGTCCACAGTAGGTATCTTCATTGGAATTCATACATACAGTATAACTATTTAAAGTGGCATTCCTCAATGCTTTGACCCATACCCAGTAAAAATGTGTTAAAATTTGTGTGACACATGGAAAACATTTCTAAATCGACTTGTTTATTTATAAAAATATTGTTATGTCTCTTTTACAATGCTAGTAGAAATGTGAGTGATAAAGCACCAGTGTGATTGATGGGGTTATAACAACTGCAGATATCTATCAATGCAGGAAAATTAATCCTAAAATAGAAACATAAATGAGGGACATTAGAAAAGGACCATATCCAGGTGGTCAATCAACTCTGCCCCTTTATTTTTTTTTTATTTATTGTGTATAAATGTATCTTTGTCTAAAGCATGTTTAAATTCATTTGTCTCTGACAGAAATATGTTATATTAACTACTCTTTCTGTAAAAATAACTACATTCTAAGGTTAGTTGTGAACTTTTTCCCTGTTAGATTGAGGTCAATCCATGTGTTCTTGATAAAGACCAAGAATTTGGGGGATATGACCTCAAACTAGCAGGCAATTCAAATCCTGAATCATAAAATTTTGCTCATAAATGTTTCATGGTCTATATGACTGAAGGTGCAACATGGGTGCTTTATATTCCTAAATATTTTTGGGCTCAGATGTATTCCTATTTGCTAGCTCAGAAAATTGGAAAGTATGTAATTAGGCTGTACGTTGATGTTGTGGTGTTAGATAAATGTAATAAATAAAAAGGAATTGAGTGGGACCCTTGTCTGTAGTCCTTTATTATTAGTTGAGCTAAACATAAAAAAAAATCCAGTCTGTTTGTAGTCTGAATGTTAAGTATTTTAATTGCATCCAATTTTCTCCCTTTCAATGAAATGCAAACAAACTGCAGAGAAAAATGTTACAGACAATTTAAAATTTAAAGAATCCATGCTTAGTCCATTAAAACCACAACTAAATAAAATACATTACAGAAGAGACATAAACAGAAGGTAAGAAAGGGGGGTGGGTGCAACAGCAATCTCCGATCCCCACCTGCCAGCACTTTATGAACTTTGACTGGTAAAAACATGAATTTGACTGAAAAAAGAAGATGGATGTTTGTGTAATATGCCCAATGATTATATATTTATATAATATATAATATATATATTTATATTTAAAAATAATATTTTATTTTGAGTTGGTTAGGTATCATGGAAGCTTTAATGTGTCACCTATTGTTAAGATACAACAATAGACACCATCAAAATGAACTTACATGATGTAGTCTGTCTTTAGCATTAACACAGGAGTTTTTCTATTTTACTTTGTTCCCTCTGTAACAGCTGTTTCACCTATTGCTTTGTCTGGTATTTTTCAACAAACTTATCAACAGTCCAAGCTGTTCATAATAGTAGCAAAAAAGCAGCAATCAGAAGGTTAAGACATCTCATAACACTGACAGAGAAACTTACAATGGTCAACTTAAATTCACTTAGTTTAACATTACGATTAACCTTAAACCTATATGCAATAAAAAAAATGCCATAACTGTCTAAAAAGTGTTAGCTCAACTTAGATGTAAAATCAGAACTAACCCCAGGTGACTTACCTATATCCAGTGCCAGGCACCGCCATCTTTGTTCCTTGATGATCTTTTGCCATCTTGACTGGCCATGTCAGGGGCAGTCTACTAACTACCTACAGAGCACTCAGACCAACTACCTATATTTACGAATTGCAGTAAATAAAAATGTCTTAATTGGATGCCTATATTCTGATAATAATGTGTACCAAGCTGCAGTATAGGATAGGGTTTGTAAAGGTCATAGCTTGAACTGGGCCATAATCACCATGAGAAGGCCATGTGTCAATATGACAGCAGAGTGTTTCATTGTATAGAAATAATTATCTAAACAAGGACCTGGGGAAATTACCAGTTATACATTTAATAAAAGCTGCAGATTTAAAGGTATCATTTTTTTAAACCAACATGATAATGCTTATATTAGATTTTAGTGATTGACTTAAGATTTGGCTGTTTTACAACTGTCATGATTGGGGATTCTTTCAGTCCAGAACTAGCTAGAACCAAAACAGTTTATACAATGGAGTTTTAGTTTTCATGACTGAATTTATTATCCACATCCTACATCCTTCCCTGTTCTGTGAAATGTTCAGTATTGTTTGACAAAGCTGTTATTCTCTGCTGTATAATTCAGCATTATACCAAATAATTGCTCCATGATTCTTACATTTCTTATTAAATTAGACAAGTTATTTAAACAGCCAATAATGCATGAGAAAGAAAGGAAACATCAGTGATGAATAATTTCTTTTATTGAATGGATTCATTTCTGCAGTTTAAAAGCTGCTTTATATGTTTGGAATATTTAGGATCATGCCTAGTTCCTTAAAACCAGCAGGAGATAACAAACCAGTAGTGGGGGTTTCAGAATCTTTCTCTTAGCATTTTAACTCATCACTGGTCATGCAATAGGAAACATAGTTCTAATCTCCTTTTAGTACCTCTGGACACCCCCAACGTAGTTCAAAATATACTAGATATTAGGCATACATTAAGCCCTAATGTATGTATTATTTTACTGTAAGAATAGTTCTTTTCATCTTTGTGACTACAAATGGTGGGACAAGGAAAGACAATGAGGCAAAGCTTTCCAAAAGGAATCATGTGCTGCCCCAAAGAATTCCCTTATATTGCACTTCCAATTGTAATGATACAATGTACACTCTCTGGTCAGTGCATGGGACCAGCTCTGAGTGTGACTAATATTTTCTGTTTATATAACCTAAACTTTCATTGTTATGATAAATATTGATAACTATAGTTTAGTGAAGTCTACGGCCTACAGAATTACTGGGATAGGCCACAGGGATCTCTCACAAATGTATTTAACTGACATACCATGTTGACATTACTTGCAAGCATGTCTGCATTATATATAACTCCTAATGTAGAGAACAGTGTTGTTTTACTTTAGTGATTTTCCTTTATCTGCCCCCTCTCGGTCCTCTCATAGTGTTGCTTTGTCCAATTTATAGTGTTTTCTTCATCAGGCACTAAAAATGGCCAAAAAAAAAGAGATATATCTACAGTTGTACCTTCACTTTGCCCCTTCTACACCAACACAAATGGCTTCCAAAGTCCATTTGTGAACAAAGAGTTTGTCCTTCAAAAAGAAGAGGAAGAAAAAAATGTTACCTTGGTTGCAGTCTCTGACACTTTTTGGGGCAAACAATGACATCACCATGAGTTTCATCTCAAGAGGCTTGAGCTCAAAATCCAGAGAGAATGTTCTTCTCCCCATTGCAAAAGGTCTTTGCATTTTTTCTTTTTTTTTCTTTCAAGCATCAAATATTTTATTATTAGAGATGATTTTTCATGGCTTGACCTCATATGGCAGCTGGTATCTTGCAGTGCACAGTGTGTTGTGTTGTGCACTGCAAGGTAAATGTGTTAACCTATTGGCAGTGTAAAAATGTTTTAAATCTTGACATGTTACATACTAATTTTCAAAAAATACAGCAACATCATTTTTCTTGGTTGCAGACCTTCATTTGAAAGGTATAACCCCCATTTAAACTACATTCTTCCCATGATAGTGGAAATGATTTTGAGAAGGAGTTTGGAGATAGAATGGACCAGTGGCAATGAAAGCTGCAAAGGCTGGAGAGAATACACTTTCATCAGTGAAGATGGGTGATCCAGCAAACCTGGATTGGATCTCTTCAAAGTCATTTGCTAGCAAAGGTTTAAAATCCTTGACCAGATTAATTTCAGGTTTTCTGGTTCACCCAGCTTCACCGATGAAAGTGTATCCTCTCCAGCCTTGAAGAACTTTATCAAATCAGGCCAAAAGAAAGAAAAACAAAAGCAAAAGAGCAGAACCAGCCTTTACAGATTTCTGAATTTTGCTAAAGCACAGGCATTGATCCTTGTCAGTCTAGGACAGTGTTTCTCAACCTATTTACCATGGGGCAACTCTTTAAAATAACTCCCAGGTCTTTCAGGGAACCCCTGTTATATTTATTATATCCACAGCTTACAGTACATTAGTTTGGTGATCAGTAGAAAGAATTACATTAGTAACCAGTGGGAACATGTTACAAATCATTGGTATCAGTAATACCGACCAGAGGGCTCCAAACTGCTCATAGATGAAGAAACCATAGTTGAGAAACTGATTGATTTGTAGGCTGCAATTTGTTGAACTCATTCTAAAAAATGCTACGTTGCTGGATGTAAAGTTCGTAAAGTTGATTTTTTAGCTTCAGAAGGTATTACAGGCAGAGGATCAGGACACCTGATCTCTAAATAAAAATGTCAGTTTACATAATCTCTCAGAAAGAAAAGTTCTGCTTAAGTAAAGTGGCCCAATCGTAACCTTGACCTATACAGTTCACCATTTTCTATTTTTACATTTCTAAAAAAAACATGGTAAAATGCATAATCTTGACTACCGGAGAACCCCAAATCAACTATTTAGATTTATGTAACAAGCAGGCTGCTAACCACCCTATTGGTCTTATCATGTAAAAAAAATGCAGCAAAGTGTATAAAAACATATTAAAACAAGAAATATTTATGAATGAATCAAGACTAAATGTGGATTACCCAACTGATACTATTTTTGTTACATGTAAAAAGGTTTGATTTGATAGATTTAATAATAAATCTTCATTTGTTCTTTCCGCCATTCCAGATGTTGCTGCTGTTACGATAGCAGACATTAAGGGATTAGTAAGTGACAGAAATATGATCTTCTGGGGCACTTTTGGAAAAGTTATGGGGCTGCACGAACACTTATTATTTCCTAAAAGCAGTCTCTTAAGCATTATTTTACATGTGATTTATCAAGGAAAGAAAAGCTCCAGGTGTTACTAATGTCTAGGATTTACCAGTAAATACACAATGGAAAGAAAAGCATTAGGTGTTAACTAATGTCTGAAAATGTTCCCTTGTAAATCAAGTTACTAGTTAATATTGAGTATTAGTATGTAGCTGTAACGTTATACCTGTTCTAATCAAAATACAAATTTACTATCTTATTGTAGGCAATGCTTCTGTAATGCTAAAAGAGCACAACCAACCTTTAACAAAACAAATATTGTTCAAAGAAGACACGGCATGTTGTTTTCTATCCCTGTAGTGAAGGCACTGGGACTCCTCTCACTGTTTAGTGGGGCAAACTCTGTGGAGGGGATATTCTGCACCTGCTGGCTTGGGTCAACAGCTGGCTTATTGCTTACGTATTGTTATGAAGAAATGCCTGCCTACTAGGCAATGTTCCCTGACAGTTTTGAATTTGATCTTACATTTTTTTATCTGTTTTTGGACAATGTAGGCAAATCTGACCACGTCCATTCATGTATGAGGTGTTTCGGAAAATGTTGTCTTCATTTTACACTCTGGTTGAGGTGGCTGTAATTTTTGGTTTAATAAATCTTTTATTGAATTAAATACATGTAATTTTTGTTACCAATACTCCATATTTACTACACATATTTCCAGGTTAAAATATTTTATACTTGTTGTTGGCTACCAGTAGATGGTATTCTGTTCTCATTTTGAAGTTTCAAAAACTGCTTATTTTTGAAAGCATTGACCTGTTAAATCAAGAGATCAATTCAGTTTCAAGACATGTGTCTTTGTGCTAAAAAAGTAGCCACTATGTGTGTAATTACTCCCACATATAACAAGTTAAATAAAAAATACCGCCAAAATTAAATCTAAAAACTAGTACAACAATGATTATAGTCCACAACAATATCCAAAACAAGTGTTTCACCATGACTGGCATCATCAGGAGTGGAGCTAGCATTCAAAACAGGATCTTAAATACTGTAGGTATCAACAGCCTGGGTATTCCACCCAGCATAACATAGAACACATAGGAAGCAACTAAATGTGCTGATATAATGAGTAGATTACTGCTTTTACTGGGTATTTTGGTGTGCAATGTTCGTTTTGATAACTTTATGGTATTTTTATGTGAAGTCTTTGAAATAAATAACTTTCTTCACTATTACTGGGTATTTCCCCTTTTTGGAGGGAGATGTGAGACTTTTTTTTCTTTGGAAGTAACAGCAATCTTTGAAATTGATCACTGGAATAAAGGCACGGGAGATCTGGAATAAACTGAATGCAATGCTAACAATTGAGCCACACCTTGACAGTTTTGTTGAATGATCATCAGAGTTGGTGAGTACATAAGCATGATGGATAAGGATTATTTAAGTGTTAACATAAAAAATATTATTATGAAGAGGAGTTAACGACTTTAAATTTTATTGGACTAGTTTTTGCATATATGGTATATCATTTATGCCTTATTTGATAGCTCATCCACATAAATTTATTTAGTCAAGCAGAGTGTTAAAGCAGCATTATCACTTTTGATTTCCAGAGGTGCTCATGATATCCTTTTTTATTTTTTATTTATTTTTGAAACAAAGATTTTACATAAACACAAAAAAAGTTTAAACCTAACAACTTTAAAATGAACCTTAGATGGTAGGAATGGTAGGGTACTGTCATTACTGGTTTGGTAATTAAAGGTTTGAGTTATGGGACTTTGCTCCTTATCTTGGGTCTGCTGGGTAAATAACTGACTTATTTGTAACTTAAAAGTTTTTAGACGAAAGCCAACACTCGCTATTCAATAAACCTTACTCTCTATCTAAAACCATACATACCATATGCATAGGTCTTATACAAATAAATCATATGTCTCCTCAGCTACTTAAATAAATATTTAATGTATTATTGTAACCTCACTGCAAACAAGTAAAATTATTAAAATAGAATGTATATATATTTTTTTTAGTTTTATCAATGTTGTATATAGGTAATAATAATAAAAGCAATCTTCTGTTCTTTTCCATGATTCATACTTTTTATCACCCATAACACTCACAAGGTCTAATGTACTTTTTATCTGATGTTTACCCCCACAATCTTGTCCCAATTTTCTCCTCTTCAAAGCAGGACCTGTTTCATAATTTTTTTCAGGGAGATACAATTGACTTTAGTTGAATAATTTAATATTTACCACGTGAGTAGTCTCTAACACTCTCACACCCCAGAATGTAACATTTATTGTAGTCAAATGTAACAGTTTATTGTAGACAAAATATGGTTAGGTATCCTAATACTGAAAAACTGATCAAAAGTGTTTGCAAGATTTTACCTCCAGCCTAAGACCTGATTTATTAAAGCTCTCCTAGACAGAAGCTGGGTGATCCAGAAAATCTGGAATGGATTTCATAAAAGTCATTTGCTATTTCTTAGCAAATGTTTTTAATCCTTGACCAAATCCATTCCAGGTTTCTTGGGTGACCCAGTTTTACTGAAGAAAGTGTTTCTCCAGCCTTGGAGAGCTTTGTTAAATCAGGGCCAAAGGAAGAGGGGCTTTCAGCATGGGAAGTTGAGAAAAACGTCTTTACTATAAGGCTTTAAACACTGCGCCCTGTGTGAAAATTCTCTTGCTGAGGACTCCTCATCTCTACAGGAAGTCCCTGACAGATAGTTCCTGTGCAGCTTCTTTCATATCCATAGAGCTTGTTTCTGCATCCAAGATGGAGAGAAAGTTTTCAGTTTCTACACTCTTTTATGCTGATTTTGGACAGCATAAAGGCTGCAACTAGAAGAAAGAACATTTGGCTATAGGGGGGTAAGTGACCTCTCCCCATTCTGAAAGATACCCACAAGGTAATGTTTGAGGTAAGTTTGAGGTTTTGATTGTTTGAGGTTGAGGTAATGTTTGAGGTTTTGATTGTCCGATTCCCTATTTTATAAATGGAGTCCTAAGTGAAAGAAGAGTGGGTACCTGAATAACTTTAAATGATATCACTAACATTTACTGAACCCTCTCACCTTCAGTTTTCTTCTTTTCAAATTATACAGTGATGTGTCCTGAATGATGTAAAGTTCTAGGAATATCATAAAGTAATGCTAACCTATCAACAATAAATAACAAAATATAAAAACAATTAACACTAAAAGAAAAAAAAACTTCCCTTTTTGGGAGATAGACTTGTGGGGTTTGTTGAAGAACACAAATAGGGAGTAAAATGCTTATTGTAAAAAAACTTACAGCCAAATGGTAAAATATTGTTTTTAGCTGACCGTATAGCTGACCCTATTTCCCATCAACAGCTTTATTGCACAGCCGCTGTGGTTCCATCTTGCTCTCCGTATACAGTTAGGGACCTGGTTTAAACAAATTTTGTCCCTTAACTATAGTTAAAAAAGTTTTTGCCTACATAGAATGTTTTCTATCTAAAGTTTTTAGTCTTTTAGTGATTTCCTTGTCTGACCGATGTTATGTTTTTCTTCAAGACAGGAGGCTAAAAATATTTGTATTAACCAATGTTTTGATTCCTTACCAACACAAACTAGTACATTTATTATTAAGATTATTTTTATTTGGATTTTCTTATAATCCATTGATTGGTATCAGAATCATTTAGACTTTTTTTAATGTTTCTATAACTGGTTCTATACAATCAAGCTTAGGTTTTAGGCAATGTGACAAAAGAAATTTGGTTATTTTAAAGGAGCTGCAGCAGGTAATACAGTAATGAAAATGAGTAACAATACAGAAATGTACTCTTGTTCACACATCCAATGAACATACTAATGTGTTCGCACAAACATTTTTAGAAATTTAGGGCCCTTATTTCTGTCTCTTCCTCATGTTTCACTGCCTAATTTAGGTTAAAGTGGTCATTGTCCTCTACACAGAACATGAAGGGGTTAAATAAGTATGGAAATAATTTCTCCCCCAGCGGAATGGAATGTGTCTTTTTCTCCCAGCCTTGCTCCTCTGCAGATCGTTAACTGAGCAGAAACTGCACTACAATTATTTTAACCAGAGGCTGTTCCTGACCCATAAAAATGAACCCGCATTTGTCACAGCCTGAAATAGAATAGCGGGAGCAGACTGCCTTCTGCTAACAAACGCCTGTCATCCTCAGCCTCACACAACCTGGCATATGCCAGTATCATTTCTTTGCTCAATCGGCCTTGAACCAGGATATAAATATGTCTGCAGGAACATTCATTATCCATATAACTGAGAATTGTCTAAGCTGCCAGGAAAGTAAGCAGGAAACACACACACACATGAAGGTACTCCACCTTTGTCCAAGGGACTGATACTTACAGATAATTACTGATATAAAAGAATGACTATTGTTTCCAGGACACACAACTTTATATGCACTTTTCTAGAAACCTTTAGAATGTTTTTTTTTTTTAATAGGTGAACCTTGTCCTAGTTTTTGAACATCTGTTATCTAATACTGTTCTTCTTTGTTTAAACTGCCTTTACTCCATCCCATTATTATAATAATAATTTGATGATAATGGACTTTAAACGTTATAAAATACTGTATTCTATATGAACAACTCATAAGTATCATCTAATTTGGAAACCAGTTACAATTTAGAAGTCATACTTTAGACCCTCAAATTCCAGGCAGCACTGTTGACAAAATATTAAAAGTCAGTTACTCAGTAACTCCTGTATATTAAAGTTGTCCATATCAAGGAAGAAAACATGAGGAAAGAAGCTGTGTTTTTTGGCAATTGAGTAGTATAATGAATTATGAATTGTGTTTGATATGAATCTGAATATAACTCACTGAATATTCTACTCAATTGCCAAAAAAAACAACTTCACATATGGAATGCACCCAGCATACATGGGGCTGGCAAATCAAACCCAGTAGAACACAATAGGAAGCTAGGAGACGCTTTCTTTTCACATTGGTCCATATCAAGGACTTGTATAGTCAACCTTTTGCAGCATTATACCTCTTTTATTGAAATTTGAAGGTCAACAAGTACTTGCTGCTGACAACTTTACTGCACTTGTAATGAGTGGGCTGTTTTATGCACAAGGCTTTTGGGGTGATAATCTCTCAGTGACTGAACTACAAACAGCTTGGAATTTCTATGACACAGGCATTGAAATGATTGCTTTTCATTTGTCCTGGTAGCAAAAATGCTAATTCTATAGATGCTGCAAATCCTTCAGTTTGGAAGGAAGCCTGTTAACTCAAAGCTCAGGCAGTTAAGAACTGCTGTGAAGAAGAAGTATAGGAGATGTAAAAATGTGTCTGTTTACCTCAAATTATAAAGGTTCTAATTAGGCCGTAGTATGAGTCTATTCAGTGTTATGCATACAGCCTACAATAAATAAAGCTTATGGATGGTTGTTTTTATTTGGTGGTCAACAATAGTTCAAGGACACATGAGGGGGTGCTGAGAAGTTCCTGGCTTTGCCCAGAAAGTTATGAAATAACACATTTATGCAATATATTCCCCCTGAGACTGATGCACTTTTCTAGACCGTTCAAATAAAAGTCCTTTGGTTGGGCCGCAAACCAGCTCTCAGCAGCATCTTTGGCGTCAGAAATATCCTCAAAAGGTTGGCCCTTCAGGTGTTTCTTCAAATTTGGGAACAGATAATAGTCCAAAGGGGCCAGGTCAGGTGAATGGGGGGTGTTCCAGTTGGCAGCCACAACGTTGGAAGTGTGCGCAGGTGCATTGTCCTGCAAAAAAAGCATCACTTTGGTCAACTTTCCAAAGCGTTTCGTCTTTACTGCCACTTTCAGCTGGTCCAGGAGGTTAGCATAATATGGTCTGGTGATACTAGAGCCCACCAACAGAATACCGTCTTTGTCACAGAAAACGAATGCCATGACTTTTTTGGCCGATTTCTGGGTTCGGAACTTCTTCGGCCATGGGGACCTGCTGTGGCCTTGTGGCCCTTTGACAGTTCCTTGGTTTCAGGATCATAGTTGTGGGGCCAGGTTTCATCCTCAGTCCCTAACCTAGCCAAAAAGTCCTGTGCAGCTTCAAAATTAGCCAAAACAGCTTTGGATGCTTCAACTCGTTCCTTCTTCTGAACACTGTTCAGTTTCGGCACCCACTTCACTGAAAGCTTGCACATGTCTAGGATAGTGGTGATAACAAACCCAACACGCTCCCTTAAGATGTCAAGTATCTAGGCTATTTTTTTTGCATATATTCACTGGTCCTCAATATTTAGCTCATGGACAGCATCGCGGGTTGCCGGGGCAGTTGAGGTTGGTGGTCACCCACTGCGGGGCTCATCTTCAACTGTGAAAAGCCCAGTCTTGAAACGAGGTATCCAGGTTTTGACAGTGCTGTAGGAAGGACACTTCTCCCCCAGTGTTTGTGAATGGAGAAACAAAAACTTCATGACGGCCTAACTCCAACGACGTGAAACTGAAACTTGCTTGTGCCTCTGCCATCACAGCTTCTCACTAAAAGAAAAAACTGTTTTTAGAATCGCAAACACCTGATATTTGCACAGTTACATACTAAGATATTAGGTCATATGCTCCCACACTCATTTTTCTATTTCATCTGGAAGGGGGCAAAGCCAGGAACTTCTCTGCATTCCCTTGTATGCTTAAATTGTGGCATTTTTTTATGTAACAGCACCAAAAATAAAAAACGCTATGAAAGCTAAAAACTCTTCTATAACCTATGTTCTAAATAAACGCAACCTGCAAAACTAAGGAATCCTTAGGTATATCTGAAGACTTTTTTTCACCCTGGAATAATTAAGAAAGTCTTAAAACCTTGTCAGATTTTTGTGTCCTACTACATTTTTCCTAATTCCCCATCCTGTACACAGCAAGAAAAGGACATATTGTAGGGTAAATATGTATTAAACGTATGGAACAAGTGTCATCATTGGGAGTGGTAAAAACTCAAAGTTACTGGTTTTCCATCACTTTTATATATGATGATAGTCACCATCAGAACCCAATCCCACTGTGGCTTTTGGCTTTGCCTTTTGGATATACAGCACATTATCATCTGTGCTGGTGAGCTTTGATTTCCATTGGTCCATTTAAAATAGGTAGTCCAATGTACCACCTTGAACAAAAAGTAATGCATGCTGGGCTGTTAAAAATACAGAACACATAAACAAATAATGCACTAGAGAGCATTGGCATGCATCTGGGCTGCCAATAAAGAGGAACTAAATCCTGTTATACTCACCTGTCCCCATTCTATCTTAAGTGGCTACTATCTTCTTCATTTTGTTTTAGTTGCAATCTTCTATCATCTTGATTTGCCAGACTGGGATGATATAACTCTCACACAAACGTACATTCAGTTCTGGCAACATCAGGGGAAGCTGGGATTGCTGGGATCCTAGCCTGGAAATCCCAGCAATCAATGTTGAGCTGCTCTTGCAACTAGTGGAAGTAAACCCAGAGAGGATGAATCTACCCAGCACAGACAGAAATAAATACTTCTGTGGGTGGTTCTAACCTCAACTGAATCCACACCAAAGAAAATATAATGCTGCTCTAAAACAGTTATGTTTCTATCTTAAATGTTGCATGGAATAGGTATGAGGTTCCGGTTTATCTCTACCATTTAATGAATGGTAATTATTGCTGAAAGGTTTGCCAGATTTCTTCCAGAAATACGAAACATTGACCCTAAATTGACAGTTATTTTGTCAATAATTTTAATAGAGCATGTATTTCTGTGCAGAGAGAACTACCAATCAGTTTTTTTCCACTTTGTCTTTTTTTATTGGCATTGGTACATCTTCAACTGGCTCCATTACTTTTTGATTGACAATAGCCTGTTCATTAACCTTACTCCCTGTAGGAAGTTAGCTGCAAAGTCTGCAAATTTTGAGCAAGATTTGCAAAACTGTTCATGAAATAAACCCATACAGATTCACTCCTCCCTAACACTGAGAAAGGGTCTGGCTAGAATACATAAGCAAACTTTTTAGAGGTAGGTTGAATGATGATATGTTATATATTCTGTACTGTACGTACTCTAGTTTGAGTATTTTCTTCTGTTATTAATTCATTTTTAGATTCTAGTAAAATCTGTCAAAGAGTCAAGCATAAAAAAGCAGGACTGCACCCATTTATTCAACTGGGTAGAGCTCCTTATATCATATGTCATTCTGCAGCTGGAGTTGCTAATGATAGACGGAAATCATAGGACCCCATTTCTTGACATTGCTAGACCATGCAAACATAGATAATATTTAAACTAGGAACAACAATTTCTTTTGTGTTGTATTTTTCTTCGGAGCCTTTTCTTTGGGGCTTACAATTCCAGCCATTGTAGATAAATGAATACTACATTCTTAAGATATCCTATAAACTAATTGTAAATGTTTAAGTTAGTCACATTTTTTTTCTTTGATGCTGAAAAATGTGATGTCTCTTTTCTGCAATAAAACTTACTTTGCCACCTGCTCCCTTTAGCTGTTAAAATCATTGAGCTGTGTATCCCCACCTAAACGTAGAAAGCTGGGATACCCAGCCCATTCTGTCTTCCCCTGAAGCAGTTAGGACTGAATGAACTCTCATGTTTGAGGGTAAGTTACATCAATCGGGCTCAACCAATCACAATGGGAAAAGATCAAAACAAGAAAGAGAAGAAGGAAGAAAAAGGCAGCCCCAATAATGGGGACAACTGAGTGTAAACCCGGCTTAGATCCTCCTTAAGTGCTAAAAGTGGTTTAGTGCAGAGGAGTTTTTTTGGAGAATTTTTTTCGTTCTTGAAGTTTGGAGTCCTGGACAAATACCTACTTGAGCTAAATTGCAGGCACGAAGAACTGTATTACATTTTTGGTTACATTTATTATGTAAATTGTTGTTTGACTCGATGAATATTATTAGTCTTACAATCTGACATTATTATTACGGCTTTTGTTAGGTGTGCATTAACACTGGCGCATAGAGGTAATTTTCAAGGGATGTTCCTCTAGCTGAAAACTGAAAGGTCTAAAGTTCCTAGATTGTGATTTCTGAGTTGGTTTAACGTACACCATCCTTGGTCTATAACCAATACTGTCCTGTGAAAATTGAGTCCTTGAAAATTAAAAATAGAAGCCTGGCAATTACTGAGCTAAGCTCTTCAAAACCCCAGGGTGACTGCCATCTGAGCTAGGCATCACCTTGAATACTGTTAAAATTATTAATGTCCTAAATCTGGATTGTTTTGCCTACTGCTCTTACAGGATGAGCTTAAAGGGTGATCTACATTTCCCTGGGGCAGGATGTCATCACATAAAGTAGTAACTGAGAAATCCTGCTTTAGAAATATGTGATTTTGGTTCATATCCCAAATGTCATCTCCAAGTGACCCTGAGCAAGTCACTTACATGCCAGAGGCGCAAACATGAAATTGTTAATGCTTGAGGGTAGAAATTCATTGCAATGTTAGATTCAATTTGCTGCATTTAAGAGAGTTATAGCAGAAAATAACACAAATTAGACATGCTAATCCGTAAAATGACTCAGAAATTGTACACTTAATTGTATATTTTTTCATCCATTCCTAGAATTGACCATCTAATTGGATCTTGTTTATTTTTTAATCTTGTTTTGTGTTACATGGTGGCCTGTCACAATTCAGCTTCACAATGAGCCAAATAATGTTGATTTGAGATGCTTGTGTTTCCAACTGATTGAATTATTGTTAGCTTTTAACATTCCTGTGGTTTTGTAATTAACAAACCCCTGATAAATTCTTTCATTTATTTTTAATCAGAGTATTTTCTGAGCACCTCCACGCCCAAATTTCACACTAAGGATGTTAAGCATTCTCAAAGAATTATTCATAAGTCACAGAGGTTTTTTTTATTTGACTGTCTCCCCCGCAATAGAATTATTTACAAAAAAAAAAAAATAACAAAAGACTGTCACCTTGTGAAGAGATCTGTGAAGAAATACATTGAACAGAAAATAAGTGAGATGCTATATTCTATTCTGTTAAGATCCAATTAATTTTATTATTACCTGAATTTAAAGTTTTGACCCCTGGCAATTCGCCCTCAATGATGGGTTTTCCTGTGTCCTTAGAGTGTTCACAAAAAAATAAAATAAAATACACTCTCTCTCTCATTCTTTTTTGGATGCTTTTTAAGGTAAAACATATGACCTTTTCAATTGACATGTAATAGAAAGCATAATAACCACAATGTTATTGAGGTCTGCAAAACCTCAGTTATCAAAATGTCAGTTATCATGAATAATTTCCGTCACCAGACATGGATGTGGGATCTATGGAAGAACATTCTTTAAAAAATTCTTGGTGTTTACTATGAACCCCCATTTTTTCCTATAAAAATCCAAGGTGATAAATTGACAGTAGTGACAGCTGATGTATAGACAAAGGAGTGATGCAAAGTACCAGAATACCGGAAATGTATCAGAAACTGCATATTCTATAAGAGAACAGAGATCAAAGCTGACAGCACCTAATCTGAATCATAGCAGGCAACAGCTGTTTACCTGCCTAAAGATTTTTGTCTATCCTGTCCTGGGACTCACACAGTCCAACCAGACTGCACAGCTAGATTGCTGACCTAAACATCCACCACTGCTCTTATGTAATGTTTCATAGTCCCTGACCCCAGCCTATGATAGCATATAGAAATAGAAGAAGCAGCAGCCAAATGATGTCATCACTCTTCTCTCTTCTATAAATAATATACTCAATCTCTTAGTTCCTAATCCTGCCCTCTACTGTGGAATTTTTAGAGAATTTATTGATGTTTTATTTATTTATTGATGCATTATTTGATATTTTGAAGTGCAGCTTAAAATATTAAAAAAAGTTTGCTAACAAAAATTAGCCTTGGTGTATTTTACTTACTTTTTCTTTACAAATCTTTAGCTGCTAATCAGTATAGATTTATATTTATGTTGAAAAATATCATCCTCCCTAAGTCCCATTTCTCTGAGAAGATGCTAAATGATTGCTTCCTTGCTTCTAGGCTACTGTTTCAGTGTTCAAACTACGACAAAAACAATCAACGTAATTTGTATAAAAAGAAAAATGTTCTAATGCCTCCCTTTTCTGTTTCTCCCATAAACATAGACAGCTCAGGGATCAGGTTAGAGAGATGGCAGACAAAACAGCCACTTTATACCCAGCATGCCGCTCGATTTAATTTTACGCTTCTCATCAGCAGGTAACAATTTTTTCTGCAGAGCAATTCCTCCCAGAATTGAATGGCGAATGTTCAACATCTGCTTATAGTTGCAGCACCGTGGTCTGTGATGTTAGGGTTTATATAGATTTTTTACACTCCCCACATCATTCAAATTAGTATATAAGTGCCTTTTTTTTTTTTCTAGCCATCCTAAACGCTAAAAAGTAGGCTGTTGTAAAAAACAAGGCACTACCAACAGGAATCATGTACCAATGCAAAACAAAATTTAAAAAAATGTAATTTTATGCAACTTCATACATGACATAAGAGAACACATTTTTTTTTAACTTGAAATATCATGTTTGAAATTTCCTTACCAAAAAGTGGCCAGCAAATAAGTGCAATTGTCATACACCACCTTGCCTAACCTAAGATGGCTTGAGATATTCTACATCTCTTCCTATGCCTGGAAAGCTGTCAACGACTCTGATCCACTGCAGCTCCTAGTCTGTAATTATTGTGACACAGCAATACCAGTAGTTAGCCTGGGATGTTTCATATACTCTGGGGCACTTAGTGGGGTAATGTTGACTGTTGGTACCAAGCAGTCTGTGAGATAAGCAGCACTGTGAGATAAGACATGACAATATCATGAAGTCCAGCAGTGTGCCCCATTCTACTTGCTTCATACCTGTCAACAACTAAAAAAAATAGACGCTATGTGCAGGGAAGAATATGAAGTTTCCCGTCCATGCTTAATGGTCCACATACCAATGAATTGGAAGAGGAAACTTCAGCTGGAATGAAAGTAGGTGTAAAGCTAGCAGTTCCTTTAGGTTTAAGATACTGGGCAAGGGAATGATTTAGAACATACTTCCTTCCATTCTAGAAGCTGTGAAAGAAACATCTACCTTTGGTGCTGGACACATCAAGGTAAGTGAGTGAGAACCATGTGGAGCCCTGTGGATAGAAGTAGTCATGGAGCAGCTCCACCAGATGAATTAGAAGTTCATAGATACCTGGAGTTCTCTGGAATCTGCCCCTGGACAAACTCCTATCAGCAGTTCTGGACAATTACCCTTGAACTTTTTGCCCATGTCTACCCCAAACCTCATGCAAATCACCAAAGGCAGAGTTGTCTTATGTCCATCCTATGTGACAACCATGTTTAAATTTGATTCAAAGAACTCAACTGGGAATTCCTCTTCATTGAAATGTATATTTCCATGTAAACCTTGGCATATTAAGTGGTAGTTAGAAAGCAATGCAGAAATATTCTTTTTGTTTTCATCCACATGGAACAAAAATCAGGAGAAGTTAAACAGCAGGCTTAAACAACACCCTAAAGCAGTATGTGATGATATTTTATTGGTTATTAACTGATTTTTTGTAATTTATTTAAAATAACACGTGGGATACTTTTTAAAAGTTAATCAGACCCAGGTATTCTGAATAGCAAGGTAAGTATGCAGCCTCTTACTCTATTACCATACCATGCCACATATCTTCCCTCAACATAGAAAGTCTCAACCAGCCCCCAGATATCTAATAGTACCTATTACTATGAACAGTTACAGTTACAAGGATTTTTTTAACATGATTAGTGTATTTCAGGTCTGCTGAATCCAGAAATGACATCAGTTTCATTGAAGTAGTTCTTGTGATACAGGAATTTTACCAACAACAAATGTTAACACAGCTTATTATTATCAATCTTTATTTACACCAATGTTCTGCTTTTTTTTTATTAGATGTAGCATTATTTTCATGAAACATTCATTTTTCCCTCTTTTTATTCATACATTTTCTTTTTTTTACAGAAATATAAGTTCTACGAAATTGTTTAAATGACCCTAATGTATTTTGCTACATTTGTGGTGAATAGCAAAAACAGAGAAAAAAAAGAAACATTACAGAATTTGTGAAACAAGCATATATTACATTTTTTGTTATTGAACTGGGGGACCCAGATAAGTATTGGGCTCCCTTTATGGTCTGCAAAACTTGTGTAGAGTGTCTACGTCAGCAGAAAAATGCAAAACTGAAAAAAAAACTGAAATTTGGAGTACCTATGGTATGGCGAGAGCCCAAAAATCATCATAATGATTGGTATTTTTGTGCTGTGAATGTAAAAGGTTTAATTAGTTACAAGAAAAAACAAGTGGGAGTACCCTGCTTTGGAATCAGCAAGATGACCTCCGACATGGAGGATATACAGGGCTTGGAGTGTAATCCAGAGTTAGCAGTGGAAGTTAATATGAAGGAAGCGTTTCATCAAACCAGCAGTTCTCCCAAGAAGAGCTCATTGATTTAATACATGACCTAAGTCTGTCAAAACAAGCATCTGAACTTTTACCTTCCAGACTAAAAGAAAAGAACTCCGGTCTGAGACCGGAAGTTAAAATACCGGTTTATAGGACAAGAGAGGTGACACTCCTACCATATTTCTGTGAAGATGGAGACTTCTTGTACTGTTGTAACATCCCTGGACTACTAGCCCATATGGGAATACCAGAATACCGAGCAGAAGACCAGCGGTTTTTCATAGTAAGTTCCACTCGAAGTTTGAAATCTGTTTTACTGTATAATGGCAACTGACATGCATCAATATTCATATGAGAATATGAAAATATCAAAATGGTCTTACAAAAGCTTTGCTATCATGAAGACCAATCATCCATATATGTTGATTTAAAAATGGTAAACTTCCTACTTGGACAGCAAAGTGGATACACAAAGTACCCATGGTTCATCTGCTTGTGGGATAGTGGAGCAAAGCAGGATCACTGTAAAAAAGTGACATGGCCTCCAAGGGAAAACATGAAAAAAGGTGCAGCGAACATCATTAATGAGCCAATGGTTGACAAAGAAAAAATAATTCTCCCTCCACTACACATAAAGTTGGGATTAATTCACCAATTTGTTAGAGCTCTGAACAAGGACGGTGATTGCTTCAAATTCATTTGCAGATTCTTCCCTGGATTAAGTACTGAAAAATTAAAAGCAGGTATATTTGTGGACCCCAGATTGGGAAACTGATAAATGATTAAAATTTACAAGTTACATGACTGATACTGAAGCTTCTGCCCGGCACAGTTATGTAATGGTTGTCAAGAACTTCTTGGGTAACCATAAAGCAACAAAATTGTAGGGAAAGAACTGGTACAAAACTTGCTCTTAAACTTTTACTATAAGCCCCCTAGCGGTCTAATTTCGTCCAAATTTCCATGCAAAAAGTGGTACAATTTTTTGCATGGAAATTTCTTTTTTCATTGTAGACTGTAATTCTTAGGCATAATTCACTGATATTTATTAACTTTATTAAATGTAATAATAAATTTAAAATAAAACACAAAAATCTGTAAAATCGGTGTGGGCCCATCCTCCCACCCACACCAATGCATGTACCAACGTCACCGGGAAACCCCATAGATCTCGTCTCTGCATATCGCGGCTGGAGATCGGAGGAGCAGGACGTGTCCCCAGGACCTGCGGGGACCAGCAGGACGCCAGGAGACAGTGACGAAGCCTAAAATGACTTTAATCTGTTTGTCAAGAAAATGTTTGTTGAGCAGTGAAATCAAATCTTTATTTAAATATTATGGTAAAATATTTTATGATTGCTTTGTTAAGATCTGTGTTGGTTTTGTGCCATTTTAATGCTTTGAGCATGTGTATTATAACTCACAATACCAATAATTGTTATAATATTTTTTATTCTGACCAGCAGGGATCTGTCAACTAAAAATTAAAAAGCTGTGGATTGTTGTAGGAACTAAAATGCTTCTGTGGATATCTTTCACATTGCATTAGTAGTAAGTTATATTTCCAAATGGGATAGGGAAAGTCATAGATCTTAAAAAGATGCAATTTCCTCCGCCGTTATTTTATGTTAAATTATTTAGCTATAGTTTGTATTATTATGAGTATAAAATGCATGGTCTTCACCTACATTCAGTCCAGAACAGACAATATTATTTGAATTAAATTCTTAAGCTTCCGAAAAGCGTACCTAAGACACATAAAATGGTTATCTATAAAGCAGTTTACAAAAAAACAGCTATTAAATATTGTGACATTCTAGCATTTCTATGCAGTAAATAGATACAAATAATTTTTTATGCACAGACACAATGGCATACCTAAATTAAGCCTATGGCTAATTTTATTAAATACATACATACTAATTCATATCCATGTGTCTTTTATTAAAAAAAAAAGAGAATAAAGTACAATAAATTAAATTTACTTATTAGGCTCCGTTTGGTTATCTGCACATGTTATATGTAGTTTCTTGGTGTGCCTTTTGACTTGTTGGGCGTTGTTTGAATGTGAATTTATCAGTATCTCATAGTTAAACATCTTCCTTTCATCAGCTAACTTCCTCTAAGAGGGGGATGAGCATGTTTTCAGGGTCTGGCAACATAAAAATGTACTACACATGCATTTTAATAAATTACCATAGACTTCAATGAGCCTCCCAGTGCACTAAATAGGAAGGAAAAAATGCGTTTTTTAAAATATTTTGACAACTACTTTTGAAAGTTAACATTTAGTTTGTAAAGAATGTAATTTACAAATACATGAGGAAAATGAGACGCATAATGTTTTTGGGACAAACATACATGAAAAATAACTTCATATGTTGATTTTGACAACTTTTTAAAATTATTAGCCTATCATAGAACATCCTTTAAATCCTCACTCTGTTTTTTATTATTTTTACTATCTTTACATTTTGTGCATGTTGATTTTTTTTCTCATGTTTTCTGACTTTGACAGTGATTTCACAAGATATATTTACCATATATATATATATATATATATATATATATATATATATATATATATATATATATATATATATATATATATATATATATATATCCAATAGAAGCACTGTGGAATGGTGGAGCACAGCTAGCCATTTGCAGAACAATGCTTTGTTCTCCTAAATTTCTTCATTCATAGCATGGCTTGGCTGCTCATTTCTGAGTCTGTACACAAACCAGACACAATGAAGGAGGATTGAAATAATCAGGCTCCTAGTCCTGCTCTAACTGCTGTTCACCTTCATTCTGCTTCTATAAGGGCGCCAAGAGAATTTCATTGCACAGTAAATCTATGACAGATGCTTCTTTACCTAAATGGATATTTGGTAAATGATCACCCAGGTTTCCCTTACCGCCCATCACTGAAAATCAGTCCCTGGTTTCCTTTTTCTTTAACCAGTTAAGACTGAACACCACAGAGGATGAAGGCTGCTGCCCTATGAAATATTAGGCATTCCCAGCGGCTGACACTGTCTGAATTATTCCCCATAAGGGAGCTCTTAAATGGGTTCAGAGCCAGGCTAGCTTTAATTGTAGTCTGAGAAGTGACACTGGGAGAGTAACATTTGCTCATTTTCCCAACATGCTATGAATTTTTAGCCATTTTCAATAAGAAAAAAAAATTCTTTATTTCCAGCATTTTTCTGTGATCTTGATTTTGTTTGCAACGTTACAAGTTTTAGACTTGTTTGTCACAATGAAGGAAATAATGCATGTTTGCATTGCCCATAGCATTTCATAGATCTCCCCATATTACGTTTTCAGACTAAGGGAAAAAAGATTTAAATGCTTCCTATAAACAGCACTTTCGCCCATCCATTCCACCATTTTTCAAACTTCAGCCCATTAATAGGTATTATATGTTCGTTCTCTCTTAAATTTCTCTTGTTGTCTTCTCATGTTTGGAAATAATATGAACTATCACTTAAACTGGCCACTGGCTAAATCAATTAGCAAAGCACAGTGACCCAAAGCAACTTATACATTTATTTTAGACTGATTCAACTTCAGTAAGCTAAAAATAAAAAAATGACTTCCCACATTGCATTTCTGTGAACTTCTTCAGCATTTGCAGCATGCCATCTGGGGCTGACAGAGGGAATGTCTGACTTAGTCATTGTCTGGTCAAAAATGTAATGTACCTACCTGTCATCAGGTAGGGAAAATGTCCAGCCATTCTTTGGGTTCCTTCTTAAACACAAATGTGTGTTTTTCACCTATGCTGTATGAAGTTCCCCAGAGAAACATTTAGAGAAAGAAATCCTAGAGTTCAGGGTATAAAAAAGTGATTACATGAGTCACCAAGAACCGATACAGCATCTCACAAGCAAAACAATGGTTGTTTAAACAGCTTGTGTTGGTTGTTAGGATATTGGACAGGGACTGAGGAGTTATTGGGCCGAAAATATAGAAGTAGACATTTTATCATTTTGGTATTGTATTATTGTAAAAAACATTGCTGTTGTTTGGAGTGGCTGAAGACTATATAGGTGCATATTGCATTCTTTTGGAATTTTAAAAAGGAAAATCAACATTGCGCTGTGTAATATGTTGGCGCTATATAAATCCTGTTTATAAATCATAATAATAATAATAATAACTTTAAATCTGGACTGATAAGTATGAAACACATACTTTAGGCATGCAACTCGAATCTTAACACTTCTCAGTGTATGTGCAATGCAACATAGCACACTATGCAAAACCACAGGGATGCTTTGCTGCTTTATATGCTGCATTTATGATTTTTGAGGCATTGTGTGCAGTAAGAGTGATAAGATAGCTGAGGATCTTTCTATGTATGCCTTGGATGTCTTTGGGGCTTTACTGCAAAGATGCTGCTTGATGTATACCAAAAGAAAGAGTTGCAGTTGCTGGGATATGGGTAAGTATTAATGCATGGATGGATAGAGTAGAGTACTTAGGGTCAGGGGAAACAGGGACGTAGGATAACTACTTTGTTTGAAAGTTATCACTTGAAGAGATGTTAAGATGAACAAGAAATCAGGGAAGTGTTGATAGGTGTACAACTACAGCCAAGCACAGCTAAACAATTGTTTTGTACACCAAATTACACTAATTTTCCTGTTTGATTTTGAGGTTATTTTGCTTAAAGGTTATTTTATACTGTATAATAAAATAGAAGAAAAATTGTTAACTGTAATTGTGATGCCAAGTGCAACAAAATTCCAACTGACCGTTTCCTAAGAAAATGAAATATAAACCACCTCTTTAAAGGTCGATACTTTTCATAAGAAGACATAACTCTGTAATGACATCGGAATTTTTCAGTCAAAATTACCATTTTTTTCTTAGAAAATATTTAATCTGCCAATGGTTTCTATCCCATCAACACTTCTATTATTACAAAATTGTGCTAGAAATGAGAAGGCGTCACTACAAACCTGAAGCAACGGTATATGCCTGAGTGCTCATCCTCGGGATGTTGCAGAAACAATGCCTGTAAAATGGTAATTGCAAAGATAATAGCTACAGAAGTAGAAATAAGTCATTTTTACAGTGCATTTTATTCTCAGCCTTGTACAAACATACACTGCAGAATCTGTCTTAAACTCTGCTAATGAACAGTGATTAATATAGCTCAAACCTCTCTCCTGTTCAAACTGTGTGCAGGCACAATGAATGCTGAGACATGATAATACTATACTAGACAAGTATGTCACCAGACTGACCCTCTTCCACTTTATGCAAAATAAGTGAACCTGTCATTAAAATGAAGTATTTAATGAAAATGATGCAACTAATGCACTTAAGGCCAGTGTTAGAAAAAAGTTTCACATGTTGTATTTATGATATATCCACATTTACATGCAGTTGCATAAATCTATAAAGGTGACGGGACCAGAACAAACTATACCACCACCATGTGTTCATTTGCAGTTGTATCAAGTTTTTTAAATTAATATTCCTATGTCTTTTCCTAGGAATTTTTTTCCTAGGTCTGGGGAAGCTGATTGGATTCTGCAAACCGCATCACTTGACATTGTATCCCTACACACGGATGCCCCATTAAACATGCATGAAATTTGCACAAAATATACATTATGGAGTAGAGGTCAGGTTGTAACAATTTTTTCAATTATTGTGTCACATCCCAACAAAATATCTTTAGCTTACAAGTATCACAAAACAAAAACAGGACTTTTTGGGCACAGAATTTTTTTTAAATAACTGAAAATTTAACTTTTATTTTAAGAGGTTTAAAACATAAGTAAAAAGCAAACAATATAGCTACATATAAGTAAAAACAAAGACAATTTCACATCATAGCAAGGACTCATATAAGTCAAATGGGATTTTTTTTACTTTTCTTCCATGCGTTTAGCAGGTTTAAAACCGCTTCATCAGGAAAATATTGAGACCACTTCTTGAACAAGGTTGACAACAAACCTTGGCTGCAACATGAGGAGGATATACTCCAAAAGTTATCTGTGAGAGGAATTTTGATAATAACTTTTAAGAAATACTTACTGTGCTTTATAACATCATTTGAAAACATTGTCCTTTTTCTGGCAATTTATCAAGAAGATATATGAGATAATCCTCACCTGCTAGCCTATACCACTCTGCTGTTCGCTAAAAGTCAGTGCTCTTTTTGTCAACCTCTTTTGTTGTTGTCAACCTTGTCCAACAAGTGGTCTCAATATTTTCCTGATGAAGTGATTTTAAACCTGCGAAACCCGCAGGACTAGAAGCATAGTCAAAAAAATCCCATTTGACTTTTTTGAGACCTTGCTGTGAAAATGTAAAATTGTCTTTGTTTTTACTTATAGCTATATTGTAGCTATATTGTTAACTTTTTACTTATGTTTTAAATCTCCTAAAATAAAAGTTATATTTTTAGTTATTTTAAAAAAATCTGTGCCTAAAAAGTCCTGTTTTTGTTTGTGATACTTATATGCATGATATTTGGTTGGAAATTATTCCTAAATTTATTTATCAGTTCCCATGCACTGAACTTTAAGTGTTACTGAAATACAAGGACCAGGGGTTCTTAAACCTGGATCTATATATCATCCTGGGCTTTTATCTTATGTAAATATTGTAATTTTTTTGTGGCTTAATAAAACGTTGATATTATTTTTATACTATATTTGTTAAATTTAGTGAACCTGTAACATAATAAATTCTTCCAGATCACCAGATCATTTCTTTTTCTTGAAGTCAAAACACAAATGGAAGACTCATTTCAGTCTGACATGGTCCTTGTTGGCCTTCCCTTGCCAGTATTTTTAAGGAACAAGTAAGGAAGGGCAGAAAGCAGAAATAAGTAAATAAACAATCATATACCCATGAGCACATGAGGTTTTTGATGCTATGATTGCCACCATTGTTGTTTTTTTTTTTTTTTTTGCAAGCAATTGATTGTTTTATTGACTTCCACAGTAGGAGTCAATAAACCAAAGATTTGTTTTTAAAAATTACATTGAATACATATTAAATTACCCAATGTCAAAGTCTTACATATCTGACATAACCATTGACTTCATTTTAGACCATTTTCAGGCAGATTTAACCACTTTCAACTAGATTTCTATTACAAAAATGACCAATTAGATTAATTTAATCTGTGACCAACACTCCATAGACATCAATACTTTAATTTAATAGCTCTGCTGTGCCTTTGATTTAATATGTCGTTTCTGAAAAAGAAATCTGGTTTACGTTACCTAAAAAGTTGTCATGACTAACTAGCATCATTGACTGTTTTGTTTTCACTCCGGGCAAAACTCGTAAATTGCACTAATCAGCCTTGTTCTTCATAAAAAACTAATCTTAAATCTGCTCTGCTGCTGTCCCCTTT
>NC_092865.1:35808085-35818622 GCF_032062135.1 Pyxicephalus adspersus | reverse complement strand
TGCATGGTAAACAAAAGTTAAACAAAAAACTGTATTTTGTCTGTGTCTAACTACTCACAGAATTAATTTTTTGTGGCTTTTCTTTTATATGATCTGTTTTTGGAGATCCAGGCTTATTTTTTTTCCCTCATGTACATACGTAACTTCTGGTTGTTCTTGGTTCAGACATGAGTATGAGTATGTTTTAGCTGTTTCTAACACTTTCACTGATCTTACATCTTCATCATTTAATTGAATTACCATTATATCACAGTGACTCCTGTGCTTTTCTTCTTAAACTCCCTTCCTCTCTATCTTCCAAGGACACCTTCCTATAACAGTGACACCACTAACAAATAACCCACCTGGCATGTAATGTTCTTTTATTTATGTCACCCCTTCTATATAATTTCCATCTCTGCAGGAATACAATCTGTTTACAAGGCTGACCCCAGCTCCCGATTTCATCCATACACCAGAAAACAATTGAGTTTTTAACCCCTATTTCCATGGTAAACCTGATGTCTTCAAAGGACATCTTGAAAACATGAATAATATAGGTCTGAATGCAACCCAATGTTATTCCCTTTCTTTTTATGCTGTACCTAAATAAAGTCAAATTTTTAACAATCTGACATAATGTAGGAAGTAAGCAGTAATGGCATTCCAAGATTGTTCTTTGGCTGGTCCTACTATTACATAGTGCTAATATGATAAGATTATTTTTTTAAAAATAAATCTACTGCAAAATACCAATTTGAAAACATTTTTTATTTTCATTGTGGTAATGTGTACATTATTTCTAGGAATGAGTGAAATAAAAAAAATGTTGTCAAACTTTTAATTAAAGTAGCATATTTTTGATAACTCATTTACAGGTGCATTTGAAATGCAGTTGACATTCTTTTGACCTGAAGGTCACATTTGTATGTGAATGCAAAACCCCTTGAATTGAACAAAAGCTACACTGACCCAACATTACAGCCTTTAAGCTCAAATAATATATATTATATATTCTCCATCATAGAGCTACTCTGTTCAGTCCTGTTTTAAATTTAGTTTTGTTATGTGATGGGTTGTGATGGAGTATTGAAGCGTACTACTAAGCCCCATTCTCATCCATTTGAATTGAATTATCACTTTAGCATATTACTGGCCAGTAGAAATATGAAAGAGTTAAAAGGGACTGTCACATTTCAGCATTGTCAGGCAATGTCAAAACTTACTACCAAGCCCTAACCACTCCTACTGGGTCATCACTAGGACATACATCTTGCTTACCAGCAGGAATGTGTAGGAGGCAGAAAATGATTGGCAAGCTTTGCAACTGATAGGAAACATCAAATCTTTTTCATTATAGCTTAACATTTTGCCATGACATAAAGGTTTAGGAGGCTTCTAAAGGTTAATGCAGGTACCTCCAAAATGTGTATTTTATATTGCAGCAGTTTCTTTTTACAATGACAGAGTCTCTTTAAGAACAAACTTTGTGCAGTTTGCATATTTATTTAAAGTATTTAGGACATAATTAATTATGAAAATTGCATTTGGTAATAAACATATGCAAAGCGACAATGCTGCCCTACAGGAGAGGAAATATTCAAAGTTGCTGGAAAGTTCTTTCACTAAACATAATTTAATGCAGTAAACCATTCCAAATTGCAGCAGTGTTGCCCCATGGCTGGGATGTGTGTAATACATCAGCCACTACCTCTGAATAATAAGCACAATGTCTCCTAGCCTGCTGCTCATGGGAGAAATGGCAGCTCTCCTAAGATTTGCCAGTTGTCATCATGTTAAATTAAATCACTGATCACAGAGTATTCTGCAAGCTAGAATGATTTGTTGGCGACCAAAACCTTGACTTCCTTAATAAAATTATAATTTCTCATTTTATCTTACAATAAGAACTAATTAAGTGTTTTTTATTATTCAAACATTATTTGGGTAAGCGTGACCTCAATTACAGGAGTGGAACCGTTTAGATTGGTGATTCCTGATGGCTTGAGGTCTGCAAATTAACTGAAACCACATTTCATAAAATCATTTATTTTCATGTTCGCAGGGCAGGAGGCTGTGCTGTACACTACAGAGGGATTTTGTCATACACTGTGAATGATATGTACAGTATGTATACCTACCAAACATTATCCCATCTTTAGTAATTTGTTCAGCCTTTACACTTCTCAGATCTTAATCGGAAGAGGGTAAAAATAAAATAATTCAGAAGTTGGGGCAAATGCAAATGTACCTATTACAGTTACAGGATTCCTTTCTCATGTTTAACCACATTATTTAAAAAATGTAATTAGGCACCCAAGTTGATATAGTACCACATATCATTGAAATAACAATTTGTACAGATTTTGAGTTATGAAATTTGGGACATTATAAGTACTTACACAATTCAGCACACCAAATAATTTAAAATATTTACCTATGATCCATCATTGGCACACACCTTCTTATCCATCTAGTCAGCATGTATATGCATGTTTTCCAGGCTGCAACACATTGTTTTTCAGTTTCAGCAGCACTCAGGGTGGAGTTGGGTTGCCATATTATTGGAGGATGTGTCTCCTTTTTTGTTGTCCAGTGGCCACTTATGCCCATGTGAGGTACCTATAGCTGGTGGTTCCTTGGAGGACTCCAGTGTTCTGCCCAGCCTCTGACATCCACACGTGGGGAGGTTAGTATGTGTTGTGCAGGCTTTGAGCAATTAATCAGAGAATTTCTTCTTTCATAGTAATTTGAGGTGACTTTGTTATTTGACTCCTTCCAGCCCCTCCACATGGTTCTGTTTGGTATGGACTTACCTCTTTTATATACCTTGAACCATTTTGAGCATTAAGAAGATTGATCTCTGGAATGTAGTTTTTAGAAACTGCTATTTTTTGGCATAGTTTGCACACTAAGTTGGTGAGTGTCTTTGGTCAATCTTTTTATACTTGGTTCCTAAATAGTCCCTCTATTATAAGGTTCATATAGGGTTATCTGGCTCTTTATGACGTTGGGGAAACTTAGGGTTTGCTTTGCTGCTCTCACCATAGAGGCCAATATACTGTGAGTACATACATATTGTTGCTGTATTGAGAACTTTGCCACAGATTTTCATTCATGATGAAGTTTTGTTGTTCGTACATGTTACTTTTTAGATCATATAGATTCTGTTTTACATTCTGAAGAAGCAGAGGCAAACACATCGAGAGACACAGTAATATGTCACACAGGGAGAGACAGGACCAGTAGGGGACATTACGGCTTGGACGGAGGTGGTGTGAGCCCTGAGAAGAGCCAAGACGCACAGTCTAAGCAGTAACCAGGTCTTCTCTAGAGCCTCTGATGGTGAGGATGTTGTGCCACTGGTTAGTGCCAGGTTCCAGTCCTTGGGCAGACCAAGGTGGACTAAACACGGTACCAAATCACAAAAGCAGAAGGATAGTCAAGGAAGGCCGGGGCAGAGGCAGGCAGCAAGCAAGAGAAGTCGGGTCGCACGCCAGGGATACAGGAGACAGACACGAGTGACACAGTGGCCACTGCGGGCAGAGGGAACACAGCAGACACTGGAAGCAACAGGAGGCACGGGTGATGCAGGGATATCCACAGACAGACTGGAACACTGGAATAGTACAGGGAAGTTGGCTGAGAACCAACTGACTGGATAACTAGGGGTTAACGCAGTAGCTGCACAGAGAAAACACTGAACTAAGCACAGGTGAACAGGAACTAGCTCAACAATTAGGGGCTCAGCACAATAGAGACACGTTGCACGAACACAGAGTGCAGTGTGTGTGCTAGCTAAATAGCCAGGGCTGGTCAACAGGCTATTTTCTGATTGGCTAGACAGAATTGATAAAGCCTGTAAACGGGCACGCTGAAAGTTAGAACTGCCCGCACGTGCAAGAGAGTGGCGTCTACGCTTTAGTGAGGAAGAGGTAGGTGTGACATAATATATATACAAGATCTATTATTATTTTTACCTTTGTAATGTGCAAGGTTATTTTATGATATTCATAAATGGTTGTACCCTCCTCCACTTATGGTATTGTGAAAGTGGTAAGGAGTGTTTATATTTTAATTATGTTTATCAACTATGACAAATAAAAGTTTTGGAAATAATAACATTTTTTTGATTTCCTGAATAGTGCAAAGACCTATAAAGTTCTGAATCTCATAATTGGAAATCTGTGCATAACTAGTTAATCCTGTGTGTGTGTGTCTGTAATCCAAAATTCTGATAAACTGTAAACCCATGTTATTATCATCTATCCAACAGAAGTACCCAACCCTTTCTAATTCTTCATCATTACCATTTCCCGAATGCAAGCAGTTTCTACTTGCAGTTTTTGCACAAATACATATGCCAGATGAATGACTTATGCCTTAGTATATAGTTCTTCCTGAGGTTTCAATTACACAAGGTGTTCTTTTAAGCAAGCAAAGATAGAGATAACATGAGTTAAAAAACATGGAAACTTTAAAAATAACAAATTAAACCACAAACCATCTTTTTCTTTTGTTTTCCTTATCCAGTGTTCATAGGGATATAATGCAGATATGTCCAACTTTTTTTGTATTTTAATTTTTTTTATTTTAAAGTAGAATTCTGGTAGAATAAGGTAGAATCTAGAAGAACTCCAAAGTTCACACATTACAACTGGTTCATATGCCATAGTACAAACAAGGGGTACATATACAGAGGATAGTATTACCATACCCAGCCACATTGGCTGAACATCTGGTTGAAAAATTGTTATAACATCCACTAGCTGGATTGGCTAAACACATGTAACCTATGCAGTACATCAACCAGCTGGATGGAGATTATGCTATTTTGCAGCAAATACAGTTGGCACAGGAAGGATCTTTTTGGGCTTTTCTCTTTGAAAATTGCTGGACTTTGCAAAAGTAATTATTATAAAAAAAATAAAAACATTTTATATATTGTGTTCTGTATTTTTTTTGTTTCCAGGGTTGACTTACCTTACCCATTCCTTGGGATAAGGGGGTGGATACATGGGGCCTCCTTAATAAAGGGTTCCAGATTCAAATAATTCCACTGCGCAACACATGGTGAGGACAAGGTCCTTTCCTCAATAATGCCAGGGGCAGGTGAGGGTCTGTTTTTTTTAAATGAAAGGGAATACACACTTTTTCCTCTTCCTTCATTGATGGGTCAGATTCCAGAGGACCTTTTATGGCTAAGGTGGGGGAGCACACATGTTTGCTGCCTCATATTTTATCCACAAAAGTCCCAAGAATAAGAAACAATCTGCTCCTAATATTTGGTGGTACTCCAAACAGTTTTTAGGATGTCCAAAACATGATTCAATCATGTTATGAATGTTACAATTTTATACACTGTTTTCTTTTAAGTTAAAATTGTCTCCCCAGTCCTGTGAAATATAATAGGTTTTTCTGTTAAATAAATAATTAAATACTGGAATTTATTGTGTTGGATTTTAATGATTCTTGAACCTGCCTAGGACCATATGGTTTTTTAATATTATTATACCTTGATAAGTAAAATCATATTTCCTTATCAACCTTATACAACATAGCAAAATCAAACACACTATTGTGGATTGATAAGGATAACATATCTTAAATGGATAGACTTTAGGTGATAGCTGGATATATGGAGGTGAAATTCAGGGTAAAGTATGAGGTCTGGGCAACCTTAACTGAACCTAGTTAGTGTCCAGACATGTTAATTTAAATCTGTGAAGTGTTTAAAGATATAATTTATAGGAGGCATTACATATTTACTTGGTATGTATGTATTATAAAATATCCTATCTAAATCTAAAAACAAAAATATAATACATTGCAGCCCTCCAGTGTATAGATGGAGTGGTGTATGCATGTTTTCATACTAAGAACATTTTTTACAGAAATGTAGTATATTTGACAATTAATGTGAGCTGCAAAGATGGCAAAGGTAATCTTATCTTGTTTGGTAAACTAAAAATTCTTTTAACCATACAATGGTGATAAACAAAGCAGACATGTTTGCAGTTCAACCTGTGTGACAAATATTGCTCAGAGGAATAATATGGCTAAAGTGAGTATGACTAAACAGTGCTGAATATTGGGTGTGGTTTGAAGGGGTACAGTTAAACACAGTCTGAATCTGTGCACAGTATCTACTGCACTCATTTGCTGGGGAAGTATCATTGATAGACCACCTTAGTGACAGATTTCCCATCAGTGACAGACTGCCAGTCCAGTGACAAGCCTCCAGTGCAGACAAATTACCAGTGCAGATTTTAGTTAGGATCCTCTAAATATTAAAAAACAGTGACATTCTCAATAATGAATCCCCAGGGTTAGTGGAAAACATTTACCTTCCCTTGTATCCTATGCTGCTGCACTCTCCCCAACTTCTTTCTGCTTACAAGACCACTCTGCCCCCAGACAGTGCACAAAAAAATCTTCCAAGCACAGTTACAAATATGGTGCTGGGGTTGTATTTTAAACCTGGGACACCTTCCAGGAATCCATGATGGTTGGGGGTATGGCAAAGACAAAGAAAATGTGTTATTTGTGATATTTTGGTGAAAAGAGAAAAAAAATACCATAATAGAATCCAGGACTTGTAAGCTGCAATAAAATATACTTTCATTCATGGGTTAGTATACACTTTATCTAAGATGCACGCCTTATCTTTTTTCATTTAATAAAACAGAAATGTAAACTGCATGTAAATAAAAAACTCATCACTTATATGTTTGAATATGCAAAACAATGGGAACTCATGTTCAACAACTAGAATTAGAACATCACCCCATTTACTTTTGAATCACCTGTAATCATAAATTAAAATTGAATAATTTCAAATCAATCCAAGATTCCTAGTCATAACGAAGCAATAGTTATTGTACAGCTAAAAGAACATTTTGTCAACAACTTTTCATAATGTACTCTGTATATTTCTTTAGGCTTTTTAATGCTGGTAAAGACAGAAGTCTAATAAATACTGCAATGTACTGCAACGAGTTAAAATTTTATTGAAATAGGAGTCAGCACTGAAAGCCCAACAACTGGTTTCACCCCCACACATAGGCTGAGGCTCACTCGCATCTAATACAGTATTGAAAAGCACTTCCTGCTGCTATTGAACCACACTAACAATTAAAAACATTCAGAAATTCATTTTCTGACCATGCAAGCAGCCTGCTTTGGCTTTGCTCTAATGCAGAACCGCAGGGGCAGCTCCACGCCATCCCATTTAGCCTAAATGCCAAACCATAAAACTTAGACTGGACTGAATCAAACCCCAGGCTGTTAATTGCATTTAAACTTTCATATTGAAGTTGCTAGAAAGTGACTGTTTTGCTGCTTTTTCATGAAAGCTTTTTGCACTCAGTGGTGGTGCGTTTTGTTAATCCTAGCATAAATAAAATATAATTTAGCTTTCTATTGAAAAAAATGTTTTACTGTACAAACTTTGAAATTCTTGTATTAAACTTTTTCCCCTATTTAAACTCACATGGCATTAAATACAGATACATGGTACATAGGAGTCCAATGTCAGGAACCTAGAGCTCATAGTTTATAAGTCTCTCCTGCAAAAACTTTTTGTATTTACCCTATAGCATTTTTTGGTTTTGTACACTGACTGTGGACCATGTAAAATGCAATAAAGCAGAAAACCAAGGTAATGTAGTGGCTGCATACATAGAGTTAAAATAATAGTGCCTAATAATGGGGAAAAAATGTAAAGAAATGGCTCACAGGTTAGCACTCTGGCGATTGCAGTGCTAGGTCCTAGGTTGGAATCTTGGCCAGGACACTATCTGCATGGAGTTTGCAGGTTCTCCCCATGTTTGTGTGGGTTTCCTCAGGGTGCTCTGGTTTCCTCCCACATTCCAAGAACATGCAGTTAGGTTAATTCCCCCCCCCCAAAAAAAAAAAAATTACCTTGGACTGATTAAAGATATATGACCATGGTAGAGACATTAGATTGTGATGACCTTTAAGGCAGTGTTTTTCAACTTTTTTGGGCCACGGAAAATTTTTTTACCTTGAAAAAATCCTGCAGCACACCACAAATCAAAAATGCTACCAACTGACACTCTGTAGCTAAATCTCTTGTCTCTATGAATAAACAAGGCAATTAAGCTAGCTACTGCCACCCACTGACATGGAAGAGTATCACATTCTCTGCCAGTCAATACAGCCCAGGCACTCAACATTGGTAATTGGATAATTTCCCACAGTACACCTGAAGATCTCTCACAGGACACTAGTGTGCCGCGGCACAGTGGTTGAAAATCACTGCTTTAAGGGACAGCTGGAGACATGGCTATGGATTTTGTAAAATGCTGTGTAATATATCAACGTTATATAAATACTGGATATTAATAAAGTCTTGAAGATAATGCTGTATCTACTAGCATGAAGGAGATACAGGGAATTAGAAATCTCACAATGCTTAAGAAACACAGACTCAAAGGTAAATGTCTCATATTGTGTTTCTATGCTATATATACTTGCTATATAACAAATGTTGGGTACCCTCCTGCGGTTTAATTACTCTTTGACAAAGTGTCACCAATTTACCTTAATCTATCCCTTATGCTGGATCTGAAAACTAAAAGGTTATTTGCCACTCAAATTACCATTTAACTTCCAAATTGCCCTGAAGACTTAACATAATAAAAATGGTTACCAGATTAAGTACAGAGAGTAAAATCTCTCTAACAAAGGCAATGCAGGCCTAACAAAGGCTCTAACTCTTCCCAACTATATTTATAATAATACCTTATTACTGACAACATAGGTTCAAACTGTATAACATTTAGTTAACTTATGCTATGTCCATGTGGAACATGCAGAAACTGGCATATTCATGATTGGCAGCACATTAGGCCCTATAAAGTTCATGCTCATACTGTGTTCCCTTGCTAATATGATCTTTTACTGTAAAACCCTAAGAGTGCTATGCAATTCTCAACTTTTTGAAATTGTGTATTAGCATAGTGTTACCAAACCCAACCACCTACATGACAGCAAAACCAGATCATCTGCAAGGACAGATAATCTACAGGACAACCTAGGAAATTTTTTTAATATGGCAGGTGTCCACGGCTACTATACTTACAGTGTGCCCTAACTAAGCAACTGAAAAATCTGAATTTTGTGTGTCTGGCATACCCAAAATGTCTGGGGAAGGCCAAATAATGGGTCAATAAAACAAAAATTATCAAGTTATAGGAGCATAGTACTGTAACACTGCTCTTTTCAAAGAGAAATTACAGAATCTGGCTGGCAGGGAAAGACACGTGGGGATTGATTAACCGATAAATGGACTTCTAAGAGGCAGTGCTGCCATGACAAGAGAATGATTGATGAAGAAGGATAGACAAGCTGCTCAAGGGTCTGAAGACATTAGAGCAATCCACCTGGCTGAATACAAAGGGTGAAAGTCTCACTTTTGATTGCTTTTCTGCATTACAAATTAAAACTGGAATCTCTACCAATTTATTAGGCACTTTATAAATTAAGATGGGAAGAGTAGGTGAAAGACAATGATGATAGCAGCATGCACCTAATATTTTCTGTAAAGCTGAACCTAACCAACAGTGCAAATGACAAATTCTGGGCCACTAGGAGGTGTTCTGCATATTTTACAAGTATGCACAGCATATTCACACCTTATGGGACAGACCTTCTGTCACTTTCATTCCTATCTTCATTCTGTCTGATTTCAGATCTGGGTTTTTTGGCTTTCTGATTGGCCAGGACTGCATTACATAACACCCACACATGCATGTGGACGTTTCATGATCCTGCCACAGAGGTATGATTGGACTGTATACTGAGCTGTATATGTGCATCTCAGTGTTACACATTCAGAAAAAAACATCCTTAGCACTTTTTTTGAAAAATTACTGGTCAATAAAGTTGCACATTGACAGCACATGCATTGTATGGTTTTAATATCTGTGTGTAAAGGGAGCTGAATTGCAATATCATGTAACACTGAACTGTTTTGTATTACATACAAAGATAAAGGGGAAATAATATAAGATTAGAATCATCCAATCATCTCCTAAATAGGGATGAGCGAGAATGCCTCTGACATTCTCGTGAAAATTTCCCCGAAGTTCCGATGGGTTCGCGGAATTTTGGCGAAACAATTTCGCAAATTCGATTGAAGTCCAGGTTCCCATGCTCCCTGGGCTGTACTTCATTGATAAGTACAGCTCGGGAAGCATGGGAACCTGCAGTCACAGCTGTGACCACAGGCGAACTCCAGATGAACTCTCAATAGAGTTTCTCCATTGAGAGTTCATCTGAGTTCAGTTCCCACGATCACCGGGTTGTACTTATCATTGATAAGTGCAGCCTAGGGAGCATAGGAACCTGCGGTCACACCTGATTGGAGACATGCGGGTGTCTCCAATCAGCTGTAACTGCAGGCGAACTCCAGATGATCTCTCAATAGAGTTTCTCCATTGAGAGTTCATCTGAGCTCAGTTTCCATGGTCACCAGGCTATACTTATCATTATTAAGTACAGCCTTGGAGCGTGGGAACCTGCAGTCACAGCT
>NC_092865.1:35803319-35806713 GCF_032062135.1 Pyxicephalus adspersus | reverse complement strand
CAAGATCAAAAATAAAAATTTGGCTCGCTCATCCCTACTCTTACATATTTTGTTAGACTTTTGGCGCATTCTCCATGATGGAAAGTCATTTTTCCCAAGGGAAAAAGCGGTGTGTTGTTTATAACCCAAACTGTTCATATTTGGAAGAAGTTTCTGTCAACACTGGAATTTGAAAAAGTTGCTGTAAGTGAACCCTGTTTGCAATTAGATATGTAGCACATTAGTGACTTTACTTACTTTCAAATGTTGAGAAATAATTATTTAACCAGATAAATGTTTTGCATAATTATACAATGGTTACATATGAGCTTTGCAAGCTGTACATATTAAAATTACATTGTTTAACAGAGATGTTTTGTTTGTAGCATTGTTTTATGCTGCCTCTAACAGATACAATGACTGTCCATTCTTTAACATGACAGCCTTTTCTCTTACAAAACACAATGCCATAGATGTAAACAGGTCTAGTGAGCCTACTAAGAGTTGATTTTCACCATCTTAACTTTGAAAATGTATTTAACAAAAAACTAAAGAGAAAAGATTAGGAAAAAAAAAGCAAAACATGTCAGCCAATTGAAAACTTAAAAACACCAAAGAAAGCCTGCAATGGTAATTTATAAACTCTCTTTCATATGCCCAACAACTTGGGTATCATATTGATACTGGGACCGCATTTTACCTGATCTCTGGACTATTGGTATTGTTATCCATTGCATTTCTGACTGTCAGCGCTGCTTTTAGTGTTAAAAAAACTAGGGTTGACATTGATAAGCAATACAAACTTTTCTGTTTGCACACTAATCATACAAGTGTTCCTATAAACTCAAACCACAGCACATTGTAGTATCCTAAGAATACAAATTATTAGAAAACTGTGTATCTAAATAATTCCACTGGTTATGGAGAAAAGCATTGCTTATCAGTAGACAATTTGACACACTACAGATATAGATGTAATTTATAGGATACTACTCCAATGTCAAGAACATAGTAGAGGAAGTAATGCACCTGTTTATTTGGTGTGGGAAGATTAACTCAAAGAATGGGATTTCAGTGGCAGATGTCAAATCACTCACTTGGAACTACAAAATAGGGTTTAAAAGGTATATTTGTTCCAACCTAATAATGTTCACAGCTCTATATGTGATTTCAATATAATATTACATCATTAGTAAATTCAAAACAACAGGATACAAGAGTTTTCTTCACACTGCCTTTACTTCAAGCACTTGAGCCATAGTTTCATGCTCCACTTAACACATAAGTATTCTTATAATAGTTACCCAAATTATCTATGTGATATAGAAAACACTAGGCCTGCGTGGTCAGCTCTCCTATTTATAGACTTCCTTTGCTCTTCCAGTTCTTACACTGCTGTTTCCACAGCATGCAGGTCTCAATCTGTCTTCCAGTGTCAGCAGACTTGCTGCCTGACTCATCCCTGACATTCCACACCTAGCCCCAGTTTTCTTTCTAATTTATTTAGTTAGGGAAATACGTTTCATTTTATTATGTTTAGCCAGGTTCTTTAAAGCCATTTCCAATTTCTGGCTTGAAGATGGTTGTATTGTTTTGCCAACTTAATCTCTCCAATAATCTAGGCCTAAATCCTAAATGAAGAACAGCAAATCTTCAGTTATACAATTACCTGCAACCATTTTTTAGGTAGAATGGAGGATATACCTGCAAACTAAACTCGAAAGCAGACCTTCCACTTTTGATTTCACAAGATATGGATAAGGATACAATGCAGATGGCATCTGGCTCCTGTGTTAACTGCCAAAACTCTTCACTTGCACCTTGCTTTCTTGATGGCTAGCCAGGTGCAAGTGGGGGGTCTGGGCTAAACTGGAAAGGAAGATGGTGGGCCAAACTAGCCAGCAATGGAGCCAGATGCAAGTGGCCACTTCCAATTGACCTTCTACTTGCACCTGGGCCCCTTTCTGGCTAGCCACACTTTGAACTTGCACCTGGAATCCTTGCCCCATTTTCTTCTGCCTTTTTTTCCTATGTTTCTTTTATCCCCACTCTTCTCTCACTGTCTCTCCAACATGTTTTCACTGTGGTTCTCCCAACTCCACCTTTCTTTACCTGTGTTTTCCTCTTCGCTTCTCTACTTCTCCCATGTTTATTTCCCCTCCACATATCTTCACTCCTCTTTCTCTCCTTTTCATCCTCATTATTATGTGTCTAACTCTCTACCCTTTTACCATGTCTCTTTATCTTCTTGTCCCCAACCTTCTTTTACCCTGTCTCTCTCCTCTCCACACTTTTCCCCATGTGACATTGGAGATCAAAGCAACTGTCCTCACCCTCTGGCTGAAACTGGACTTGCATTTATTATGGTACTTGCACAATACTAGGTAGCAGCCTCCAAAAAAAGACAGCTTTTCAGGATTGGGCCAGGCTCTGATAAAAACCACACAAGTACCCTTTGCCTTGCTCCCCACTGATGGCAGCCCTGCTAGTTGGGCACTGCTTGCAGCAAAAGTTTACTGATTTCTCCAGTTTACCACATTGACAGAAGAATTTACCATACATATATAATTTAAAATATTACCTGAGATGTCAATAAAATTAATTTAATTAATTGTGAATAAGGGCATATTAGGGGAAGTTACAGAGAATTATATGAAATAAAGATTGGAAAATTTTGCATTAACTAGATTAGGATCTCCAAAAAACAGAAGGGATAACATTTCACCAACCTGGAAACTGCTAACTTAACAGAAAAGGATAAATCTATGGGTCCCTGTCAACTTGTTGACTAATAATCTATTGATCTGTGTGTAATGTATGCATCAAGTCTATACAAATAAAAACTGCTAACTTGCTTAACACCATCACATTAGGTTAATGATGAATACTTAGTTTCTGCTGTCTAAGCTTTGTGTTCTCGGTGCCATCCTTGAGTTGAATATACTAAATAGCTTTAGTTCTATTTGTGTATTTTAATCCCTTAATTATTGGAAGAGTCTACAGCTCAGCATCAAGCAAATAATCTAAGATTTCACAGGCAATTTGTAATAGTTAAAAGGGGATAAAAAATACTAATGTTGATAATAGATAATTTAAAAGCTGTAAATATCCAACAGTATTCATCAATCTGTAGGATGTCACAGAAAGTCTTTTAAGTTTAGCTGTCTGGTGTGCCAAAATGGAATCAGCAGTGTTCAACTTTCTACAATAACAAGGTACAGCATATTGCTCTTAATTAATGTGGCACTTTTCCCACATCTCATTAAAGAGGAGACTGTTTTTGGCTTACTATATATAAGGTGTGTACATTGGCAATGTTTTGAACAAATTTAAAATACTATTAAAGGCTCCTGTATGACAGTTTTAACAAGTACGTCTACCAATTACAATGTAAAGCTCAAGACTCACAAAGTAA